>NW_027490171.1:900000-1135651 GCF_050948175.1 Xylocopa sonorina
TTGCTGATGTCTACGTATCGTAGCAATGGATTTCTAATGCTTCTTAGAACGCAATATCGCATCTCATTTCTAGGTTTCATGGTATGATATAATATGATTTGCGAAGTGTCATGTATTCCTCGTCTACAGTTCAAATGAATGTAAATGCGACACTTCCTTCCAAGGAAATAGCGTTTGCAGATGTCTACGTATCGTAGCAATAGAGTTCTAATGCTTCTTAAAACGCGATATCGCATCTCATTTCTATGTTTCATGGTAAGATATAATATGATTTGCGAAGTGTCATGTATTCCTCGTCTACACTTCAAATGAATGTAAATGCGACACTTCCTTGCAAGGAAATAGCGTTTGCAGATGTCTACGTATAGAAGCAATAGAGTTTTAATGCTTCTTAAAACGCGATATCGCATCTCATTTCTATGTTTCATGGTAAGATGTAATATGATTTGCGAAGTGTTATGTATTCCTCGTCCACACTTCAAATTAATGTAAATGCGACACTTCCTTGTAAGGAAATTGCGTTTGCAAATGTCTACTTATCGAAGCAATAGAGTTCAAATGCTTCTTAAAACGAGATACTGCAACTCATATCTATGTTTCATGATAAGATATAATATTCATTGCGAAGTGTTATGCATTCCTCGTCTACGGTTCAAATGAAAGTAAATGCGACACTTACTTGCATGGAAATAGCGTTTGCAGATGTCTACGTATTGAAGCAATAGAGTTCAAATGCTTCTTAAAACGAGATACTGCATCTCATATATATGTTTCATGATAAGATATAATATTCATTGCGAAGTGTTATGCATTCCTCGTCTACGATTCAAATGAAAGTAAATGCGACACTTCCTTGCAAGGAAATAGCGTTTGCAGATGTCTACGTATCGTAACAATAGAGTTCTTATGATTCTTGAAACGCGATATCGCATCTCATTTCTATGTTTCATGGTAAGATATAATATGATTTGCGAAGTGTTATGTATTCCTCGTCTACACTTCAAATGAATGTAAATACGACACTTCCTTGCAAGGAAATAGCGTTTGCAAATATCTGCCTGTCGTAGCAATAGTATTCTAATGCTTCTTAAAACGCGATATCGCATCTCATTTCTATGTTTCATGGTAAGATATAATATGATTTGCGAAGTGTCATGTATTCCTCGCCTACACTTCAAATGAATGTAAATGCGACACTTCCTTGCAGGGAAATAGCGTTTGCAAATGTCTACGTATCGAAGCAATATAGTTCAAATGCTTCTTAAAACGAGATATTGCATCTCATATCTATGTTTCATGATAAGATATAATATACATTGCGAAGTGTTATGCATTCCTCGTCTACGATTCAAATGAAAGTAAATGCAACACTTCCTTGCAAGGAAATAGCGTTTGCAGATGTGTACGTATCGTAGCAATAGATTTCTAATGCTTCTCAAAACGCGATATCGCATCTCATTTCTATGTTTCATGGTAAGATATAATATGATTTGCGAAGTGTTATGTATTCCTCGTCTACACTTCAAATGAATGTAAATGCGGCACATCCTTGCAAGGAAATAGCGTTTGCAGATGTCTACGTATCGAAGCAATAGTGTTCTAATGCTTCTCAAAACGCGATATCGCATCTCATTTCTATGTTTCATGGTAAGATATAATATGATTTGCGAAGTGTTATGTATTCCTCGTCTACACTTCAAATGAATGTGAATGGTGATACTTCCTCGCTAGGAAATAGCGTTTGCAGATGTCTACGTATCGTAGCAATAGATTTCTAATGCTTCTTAAAACGGCGATATCGCATCTCATTTCTATGTTTCATGGTAAGATATAATATGATTTGCGAAGTGTCATGTATTCCTCGTCTACACTTCAAATGAATGTGAATGCGACACTTCCTTGCAAGGAAATAGCGTTTGCAGATGACTACGTATCGAAGCAATAGAGTTCAAATGCTTCTTAAAACGAGATATTGCTTCTCATATATATGTTTCATGATAAGATATAATATACATTGCGAAGTGTTATGCATTCCTCGTCTACACTTCAAATGAATGTGAATGGTGATACTTCCTCGCTAGGAAATAGCGTTTGCAGATGTCTACGTATCGTAGCAATAGATTTCTAATGCTTCTTAAAACGGCGATATCGCATCTCATTTCTATGTTTCATGGTAAGATATAATATGATTTGCGAAGTGTTATGTATTCCTCGTCTACACTTCAAATGAATGTAACTGCGACACTTCCTTGCAAGGAAATAGCGATTGCAGATGTCTACCTATCGTAGCAATAGAGTTCTAATGCTTCTTAAAACGCCATATCGCATCTCATTTCTATGTTTCATGGTAAGATATAATATGATTTGAGAAGTGTTATGTATTCCTCGTCTACACTTCAAATGAATGTAAATGCGACACTTCCTTGCAAGGAAACAGCGTTTGCAGATGTCTACGTATCGAAGCAATTGAGTTCAAATGCTTCTTAAAACGCGATATCGCATCTCATTTCTATGTTTCATGGTAAGATATAATATGATTTGCGAACTGTCATGTATTCCACGTCTACACTTCAAATGAATGTAAATGCGACACTTCCTTGCAGGGAAATAGCGTTTGCAAATGTCTACGTATCGAAGCAATAGAGTTCAAATGCTTCTTAAAACGGGATATTGCATCTCATATCTATGTTTCATGATAAGATATAATATACATTGCGAAGTGTTATGCATTCCTCGTCTACGATTCAAATGAAAGTAAATGCAACACTTCCTTGCAAGGAAATAGCGTTTGCAGATGTGTACGTATCGTAGCAATAGATTTCTAATGCTTCTCAAAACGCGATATCGCATCTCATTTCTATGTTTCATGGTAAGATATAATATGATTTGCTAAGTATCATGTATTCCTCGTCTACACTTCAAATGAATGTAAATGCGACACTTCCTTGCTAGGAAATAGCGTTTGCAGATGTCTACGTATCGAAGCAATAGTGTTCTAAAGCTTCTTAAATCGCGATATCGCATCTCATTTCTATGTTTCATGGTAAGATATAATATGATTTGCGAAGTGTTATGTATTCCTCGTCTACACCTCAAATGAATGTAAATGCGTCACTTCCTTGCAGGGAAATAGCGTTTGCAGATGTCTACGTATCGAAGCAATAGAGTTCAAATGCTTCTTAAAACGAGATATTGCATCTCATATCTATGTTTCATGATAAGATTTAATATACATTGCGAAGTGTTATGCATTCCTCGTCTACGATTCAAATGAAAGTAAATGCGACACTTCCTTGCAAGGAAATAGCGTTTGCAGATGTCTACGTATCGTAGCAATAGAGTTCAAATGCTTCTTAAAACGCGATATCGCATCTCATTTCTATGTTTCATGGTAAGATATAATATGATTTGCGAAGTGTTATGTATTCCTCGTCTACACCTCAAATGAATGTAAATGAGACACTTCCTTGCAAGGAAATAGCGTTTGCAGATGTCTACGTATCGTAGCAATAGAGCTCTTATAATTCTTAAAACGCGATTTCGCATCTCATTTCTATGTTTCATGGTAAGGTATAATATGATTTGCGAAGTGCTATGTATTCCTCGCCTACACTTCAAGTGAATGTAAATGCGACACTTCCTTGCAAGGAAATAGCGTTTGCAGATGTCTACGTATCGAAGCAATAGAGTTCTAATGCTTCTTACAACGCGATATCGCATCTCATTTCTATGTTTCATGGTAAGATATAATATGATTTGCGAAGTGTTATGTGTTCCTCGTCTACACATCAAATGAATGTAAATGCGACACTTCCTTGCAAGGAAATAGCATTTGCAGATGTCTACGAATCGTAGCAATGGATTTCTAATGCTTCTTAGGACGCGATATCGCATCTCATTTCTATGTTTCATGGTAAGATATAATATGATTTGCGAAGTGTCATGTATTCCTCGTCTACACTTCAAATGAATGTGAATGCGACACTTCCTTGCAAGGAAATAGCGTTTGCAGATGACTACGTATCGAAGCAATAGAGTTCAAATGCTTCTTAAAACGAGATATTGCATCTCATATATATGTTTCATGATAAGATATAATATACATTGCGAAGAGTTATGCATTCCTCGTCTACACTTCAAATGAATATGAATGGTGATACTTCCTCGCTAGGAAATAGCGTTTGCAGATGTCTACGTATCGTAGCAATAGATTTCTAATGCTTCTTAAAACGGCGATATCGCATCTCATTTCTATGTTTCATGGTAAGATATAATATGATTTGCGAAGTGTTATGTATTCCTCGTCTACACTTCAAATGAATGTAAATGCGACACTTCCGTGCAAGGAAATAGCGATTGCAGATGTCTACCTATCGTAGCAATAGAGTTCTAATGCTTCTTAAAACGCGATATCGCATCTCACTTCTATGTTTCATGGTAAGATATAATATGATTTGAGAAGTGTTATGTATTCCTCGTCTACACTTCAAATGAATGTAAATGCGACACTTCCTTGCAAGGAAACAGCGTTTGCAGATGTCTACGTATCGAAGCAATTGAGTTCAAATGCTTCTTAAAACGCGATATCGCATCTCATTTCTATGTTTCATGGTAAGATATAATATGATTTGCGAAGTGTCATGTACTCCTCGTCTACACTTCAAATGAATGTAAATGCGACACTTCCTTGCAAGGAAATAGCGTTTGCAGATGTCTACGTATCGAAGCAATAGAGTTCAAATGCTTCTTAAAACGCGATATCGCATCTCATTTCTATGTTTCATGGTAAGATATAACATGATTTGCGAAGTGTTATGTATACCTCGTCTGCACTTCAAATGAATGTGAATGCGATACTTCCTCGCTAGGAAATAGCGTTTGCAGATGTCTACGTATCGTAGCAATAGATTTCTAATGCTTCCTAAAACGGCGATATCGCATCTCATTTCTATGTTTCATGGTATGATATAATATGATTTGCGAAGTGTTATGTATTCCTCGACTACACTTCAAATGAATGTAAATGCGACACTTCCTTGCAAGGAAATAGCGTTTGCAGATGTCTACGTATCGTAGCAATAGAGTTCTAATGCTTCTTAAAACGCGATATCGCATCTCATTTCTATGTTTCATGGTAAGATATAATATTCATTGCGAAGTGTTCTGCATTCCTCGTCTACGATTCAAATGAAAGTAAATGCGATACCTCCTTGCAAGGAAATAGCATTTGCAGATGTCTACCTATCGTAGCAATAGTGTTCCAATGCTTCATAAAACGCGATATCGCATGTCATTTCTATGTACCATGGTAAGATATAATGTACATTGCGAAGTGTTATGCATTCCTCGTCTACGATTCAAATGAAAGTAAATGCGACACTTCCTTGCAAGGAAACAGCGATTGCAGATGTCTACGTATCGTAGCAATAGACCTCTTATAACTCTTAAAACGCGATTTCGCATCTCATTTCTATGTTTCATGGTAAGGTATAATATGATTTGCGAAGTGTTATGTATTCCTCGCCTACACTTCAAATGAATGTAAATGCGACACTTCCTTGCAAGGAAATAGCGTTTGCAGATGTCTACCTATCGTAGCAATACAGTTCTAATGCTTCTTAAAACGCGATATCGCATCTCATTTCTATGTTTCATGGTAAGATATAATATTCATTGCGAAGTGTTATGCATTCCTCGTCTACGATTCAAATGAAAGTAAATGCGATACTTCCTTGCAAGGAAATAGCATTTGCAGATGTCTACCTATCGTAGCAGTAGTGTTCTAATGCTTCATAAAATGCGATATCGCATCTCATTTCTATGTTTCATGGTAAGATATAATATTCATTGCGAAGTGTTATGCATTCCTAGTCTACGATTCAAATAAAAGTAAATGCGACACTTCCTTGCAAGGAAACAGCGTTTGCAGATGTCTACGTATCGTAGCAATAGAGCTCTTATAATTCTTAAAACGCGATATCGCATCTCATTTCTACGTTTCATGGTAAGGTATAATATGATTTGCGAAGTGTTATGTATTCCTCGTCTATACTTCAAATGAATGTGAATGCGACACTTCCTCGCTAGGAAATAGCGTCTGCAGATGTCTAGGTATCGTAGTAATAGAGTTCTAATGCTTCTTAAGACGAGATATTGCATCTCATATCTATGTTTCACGACAAGATATAATATTCATTGCGACGTGTTATGCATTCCTCGTCTACGATTCAAATGAAAGTAAATGCGACACTTCCTTGCAAGGAAATAGCGTTTGCAGATGTCTACGTATCGTAGCAATAGAGTTCATATGATTCTTAAAACGCGATATCGCATCTCATTTCTATGTTTCATGGTAAGATATAACATGATTTGCGAAGTGTTATGTATTCCTCGTCTACACTTCAAATGAATGTGAATGCGATTCTTCCTCGCTAGGAAATAGCGTTTGCAGATGTCTACGTATCGTAGCAATAGAGTTCTAATGCTTCATAAAACGCGATATCGCATCTCATTTCTATGTTTCATGGTAAGATATAATATGATTTGCGAAGTGTTATGTATTCCTCGTCTACACCTCAAATGAATGTAAATGCGACACTTCCTTGCAGGGAAATAGCGTTTGCAGATGTCTACGTATCGAAGCAATAGAGTTGAAATGCTTCTTAAAACGAGATATTGCATCTCATATCTATGTTTCATGATAAGATATAATATACATTGCGAAGTGTTATGCATTCCTCGTCTACGATTCAAATGAAAGTAAATGCGACACTTCCTTGCATGGAAATAGCGTTTGCAGATGTCTACGTATCGAAACAATAGAGTTCAAATGCTTCTTAAAACGAGATATTGCATCTCATATCTATGTTTCATGATAAGATATAATATACATTGCGAAGTGTTATGCATTCCTCGTCTACGATTCAAATGAAAGTAAATGCGACACTTCCTTGCAAGGAAATAGCGTTTGCAGATGTGTACGTATCGTAGCAATAGATTTCTAATGCTTCTTAAAACGCGATATCGCATCTCATTTCTATGTTTCATGGTAAGATATAATATGATTTGCGAAGTGTTATGTATTCCTCGTCTACACATCAAATGAGTCTAAATGCGACACTTCCTTGCAAGGAAATAGCGTTTGCAGATGTCTACGTATCGAAGCAATAGAGTTTTAATGCTTCTTAAAACGCGATATCGCATCTCATTTCTATGTTTCATGGTAAGATGTAATATGATTTGCGAAGTATCATGTATTCCTCGTCTACACTTCAAATGAATGTGAATGCGATACTTCCTTGCAAGGAAATAGCGTTTGCAGATGTCTACGTATCGAAGCAATAAAGTTGAAATGCTTCTTAAAACAAGATATTGCATCTCATATCTATGTTTCATGATAAGATATAATATTCATTGCGAAGTGTTATGCATTCCTCGTCTACGATTCAAATGAATGTAAATGCGACACTTCCTTGCTAGGAAATAGCGTCTGCAGATGTTTACGTATCGAAGCAATAGAGTTCAAATTCTTCTTAAAACGAGATATTGCATCTCATATCTATGTTTCATGATAAGATATAATATTCATTGCGAAGTGTTATGCATTCCTCGTCTACGATTCAAATGAATGTAAATGCGACACTTCCTTGCAAGGAAATCGCGTTTGCATATGTCTACGTATCGAAGCAATAGTGTTCTAAAGCTTCTTAAATCGCGATATCGCATCTCATTTCTATGTTTAATGGTAAGATATAATATGATTTGCGAAGTATCACGTATTCCCCGTCTACACATCAAGTGAATGTAAATGCGACACTTCCTTGCAAGGAAATAGCGTTTGCAGATTTCTACGTATCGTAGCAATAGAGTTCAAATGCTTCTTAAAACGAGATATTGCATCTCATATCTATGTTTCATGATAAGATATAATATACATTGCGAAGTGTTATGCATTCCTCGTCTACGATTCAAATGAATGTAAATGCGACACTTCCTTGCAAGGAAATAGCGTTTGCAGATGTCTACGTATCGAAGCAATAGAGTTCTAATGCTTCTTAAAACGCGATATCGCATCCCATTTCTATGTTTCATGGTAAGATATAATATGATTTGCGAAGTGTTATGTATTCCTCGTCTACACTTCAAATGAATGTAAATGCGACACTCGCTCGCTAGGAAATAGCGTTTGCAGATGTCTACGTATCGTAGCAATAGAGTTCTAATGCTTCTTAAAACGCGATATCGCATCTCATTTCTATGATTCATGGTAAGATATAATATGATTTGCGAAGTGTTATGTATTCCTCGTCTGCACTTCAAATCAATGTAAGTACGACACTTCCTTGCAAGGAAATAGCGTTTGCAGATGTCTACCTATCGTAGCAATGGAGTTCTAATGCTTCTTAAAACGCGATATCGCATCTCATTTCTATGTTTCATGGTAAGATATAATATTCATTGCGAAGTGTTATGCATTCCTCGTCTACGATTCAAATGAAAGTAAATGCGATACCTCCTTGCAAGGAAATAGCATTTGCAGATGTCTACCTATCGTAGCAATAGTGTTCTAATGCTTCATAAAACGCGATATCGCATGTCATTTCTATGTATCATGGTAAGATATAATATTCATTGCGAAGTGTTATGCATTCCTCGTCTACGATTCAAATGAAAGTAAATGCGACACTTCCTTGCAAGGAAACAGCGATTGCAGATGTCCACGTATCGAAGCAATAGAGTTCAAATGCTTCCTAAAACGAGATACTGCATCTCATATCTATGTTTCATGATAAGATATAATATTCATTGCGAAGTGTTATGCATTCCTCGTCTACGATTCAAATGCAAGTAAATGCGACACTTCCTTGCAAGGAAATAGCGTTCGCAGATGTCTACGTATCGCAGCAATAGATTTCTAATGCTTCTTAAAACGCGATATCGCATCTCATTTCTATGTTTCATGGTAAGATATAATATGATTTGCGAAGTGTTATGTATTCCTCGTCTACACCTCAAATGAATGTAAATGCGACACTTCCTTGCAGGGAAATAGCGTTTGCAGATATCTACCTATCGAAGCAATAGAGTTCAAATGCTTCTTAAAACGAGATATTGCATCTCATATCTATGTTTCATGATAAGATATAATATACATTGCGAAGTGTTATGCATTCCTCGTCTACGATTCAAATGAAAGTAAATGCGACACTTCCTTGCAAGGAAATAGCGTTTGCAGATGTGTACGTATCGTAGCAATAGATTTCTAATGCTTCTTAAAACGCGATATCGCATCTCATTTCTATGTTTCATGGTAAGAGATAATATGATTTGCGAAGTGTTATGTATTCCTCGTCTACACTTCAAATTAATGTAAATGCGACACTTCCTTGCAAGGAAATAGCGTTTGCAGATGTCTACGTATCGTAGCAATAGAGTTCTTATGATTCTTAAAACGCGATATCGCATCTCATTTCTATGTTTCATGGTAAGATATAATTTGATTTGAGAAGTGTTATGTATTCCTCGTCTACACTTCAAATGAATGTGAATGCGACACTTCCTCGCTAGGAAATAGCGTTTGCAGATGTCTACGTATCGAAGCAATAAAGTTGAAATGCTTCTTAAAACAAGATATTGCATCTCATATCTATGTTTCATGATAAGATATAATATTCATTGCGAAGTGTTATGCATTCCTCGTCTACGATTCAAATGAATGTAAATGCGACACTTCCTTGCTGGGAAATAGCGTCTGCAGATGTCTAGGTATCGTAGCAATAGAGTTCTAATGCTTCTTAGAACGAGATATATCATCTCATATCTATGTTTCATGGTAAGATATAATATGATTTGCGAAGTGTTATGTATTCCTCGTCTACACCTCAAATGAATGTAAATGCGACACTTCCTTGCAAGGAAATAGCGTTTGCAGATGTCTACGTATCGAAGCAATAGAGTTCAAATGCTTCTTAAAACGAGATATTGCATCTCATTTCTATGTTTCATGGTAAGATATAACATGATTTGCGAAGTGTCATGTATTCCTCGTCTACACTTCAAATGAATGTGAATGCGATACTTCCTCGCTAGGAAATAGCGCTTGCAGATGTCTACGTATCGCAGCAATAGCTGTCTAATGCTTCTTAAAACGCGATATGGCATCTCATTTCTATGTTTCATGGTAAGATATAAGATGATTTGCGAAGTGTTATGTCGTCCCCGTCTACACCTCAAATGAATGTAAATGCGACACTTCCTTGCAGGGAAATAGCGTTTGCAGATGTCTACGTATCGAAGCAATAGGGTTCAAATGCTTCTTAAAACGAGATATTGCATCTCATTTCTATGTTTCATGGTAAGATATAACATGATTTGCGAAGTGTCATGTATTGCTCGTCTACACTTCAAATGAATGTGAATGCGATACTTCCCCGCTAGGAAATAGCGCTTGCAGATGTCTACGTATCGTAGCAATAGCTTTCTAATGCTTCTTAAAACGCGATATCGCATCTCATTTCTATGTTTCATGGTAAGATATAAGATGATTTGCTAAGTGTCATGTATTCCTCGTCTACACTTCAAATGAATGTAAATGCGACACTTCCTTGTTAGGAAATAGCGTCTGCAGATGTCTGGGTATCGTAGCAATAGAGTTCTAATGCTTCTTAAAACGCGATATCGCATCTCTTTTCTACGTTTCATGGTAAGATGTATTATGATTTGCGAAGTGTTATGCATTCCTCGTCTACGATTCAAATGAATGTAAATGCGACACTTCCTTGCAAGGAAATAGCGTTTGCAGATGTCTACGTATCGTAGCAATAGAGTTCTTATGATTCTTAAAAAGCGATATCGCATCTCATTTCTATGTTTCATGGTAAGGTATAATACGATTTGCGAAGTGTTATGTATTCCTCGTCTACACTTCAAATGAATGTGAATCCGACACTTCCTCGCTAGGAAATAGCGTTAGCAAGTGTCTACGTATCGTAGCAATAGCTTTCTAATGCTTCTTAAAACTCGATATCGCATCTCATTTCTATGTTTCATGGTAAGATATAATATGATTTGCGAAGTGTTATGTATTCCTCGTCTACACCTCAAATGAATGTAAATGCGACACTTCCTTGCAGGGAAATAGCGTTTAGAGATGTCTACGTATCGAAGCAATAGAGTTCAAATGCTTCTTAAAACGAGATATTGCATCTCATATCTATGTTTCATGATAAGATATAATATTCATTGCGAAGTGTTATGCATTCCTCGTCTACGATTCAAACGAAAGTAAATGCGATACTTCCTTGCAAGGAAATAGCATTTGCAGATGTCTACCTATCGTAGCAATAGTGTTCTAATGCTTCTTAAAACGCGTTATCGCATCTCATTTCTATGTTTCATGGTAAGATATAATATGATATGCGAACTGTTATGTTTTCCTCGTCTACACTTCAAATGAATGTAAATGCGACACTTCCTTGCAAGGAAATAGCGTTTGCAGATGTCTACGTATCGAAGCAATAGAGTTCTAATGCTTCTTAAAACGCGATATCGCATCTCATTTCTATGTTTCATGGTAAGATATAATATGATTTGCGAAGTGTTATGCATTCCTCGTCTACGATTCAAATGAATGTAAATGCGACACTTCCTTGCAAGGAAATAGCGTTTGCAGATGTCTACGTATCGAAGCAATAGAGTTCAAATGCTTCTTAAAACGCGATATCGCATCTCATTTCTATGTTTCATGGTAAGATATAATATGATATGCGAACTGTTATGTTTTCCTCGTCTACACTTCAAATGAATGTAAATGCGACACTTCCTTGCAAGGAAATAGCGTTTGCAGATGTCTACGTATCGAAGCAATAGAGTTCTAATGCTTCTTAAAACGCGATATCGCATCTCATTTCTATGTTTCATGGTAAGATATAATATGATTTGCGAAGTGTTATGCATTCCTCGTCTACGATTCAAATGAATGTAAATGCGACACTTCCTTGCAAGGAAATAGCGTTTGCAGATGTCTACGTATCGAAGCAATAGAGTTCAAATGCTTCTTAAAACGCGATATCGCATGTCATTTCTATGTTTCATGGTATGATATAATATGATTTGCGAACTGTTATGTTTTCCTCGTCTACACTTCAAATGAATGTAAATGCGACACTTCCTTGCAAGGAAATAGCGTTTGCAGATGTCTACGTATCGAAGCAATAGAGTTCTAATGCTTCTTAAAACGCGATATCGCATCTCATTTCTATGTTTCATGGTAAGATATAATATGATTTGCGAAGTGTTATGCATTCCTCGTCTACGATTCAAATGAATGTAAATGCGACACTTCCTGGCAAGGAAATAGCGTTTGCAGATGTCTACGTATCGAAGCAATAGAGTTCAAATGCTTCTTAAAACGCGATATCGCATCTCATTTCTATGTTTCATGGTAAGATATAATATGATTTGCGAAGTGTTATGTTTTCCTCGTCTACACCTCAAATGAATGTAAATGCGACACTTCCTTGCAAGGAAATAGCGAATCCAGATGTCTACCTATCGTAGCAATAGAGTTCTAATGCTTCTTAAAACGCGATATCGCATCTCATTTCTATGTTTCATGGTATGATGTAATATGATTTGCGAAGTGTTATGTATTCCTCGTCTACACTTCAAATCAATGTAAATACGACACTTCCTTGCAAGGAAATAGCGTTTGCAGATGTCTACCTATCGTAGCAATAGTGTTCTAATGCTTCTTAAAGCGCGATATCGTATCTCATTTCTATGTCTCATGGTAAGATATAATATTCATTGCGAAGTGTTATGCATTCCTCGTCTACGATTCAAACGAAAGTAAATGCGATACTTCCTTGCAAGGAAATAGCATTTGGCGATTTCTACCTATCGTAGCAATAGTGTTCTAATGCTTCTTAAAACGCGATATCGCATCTCATTTCTATGTATCATGGTAAGATATAATATTCATCGCGGAGTGTTATGCATTCCTCGTCTACGATTCAAATGAAAGTAAATGCGACACTTCCTTGCAAGGAAACAGCAATTGCAGATGTCTACGTATCGTAGCAATAGAGTTCAAATGCTTCTTAAAACGCGATATCGCATCTGATTTCTATGTTTCCTGGTAAGATATAATATGATTTGCGAAGTGTTATGTATTCCTCGTCTACACCTCAAACGAATGTAAATGCGACACTTCCTTGCAGGGAGATAGAGTTTGCAGATGTCTACGTAACGAAGCAATAGAGTTCAAATGCTTCTTAAAACGAGATATTGCATCTCATATCTATGTTTCATGATAAGATATAATATTCATTGCGAAGTGTTATGCATTCCTCGTCCACACATCAAAGGAATGTAAATGCGACACTTCCTTGCAAGGAAATAGCGTCCGCAGATGTTTACGTATCGTAGCAATGGATTTCTGATGCTTCTTAGAACGCGATATCGCATCTCATTTCTATGTTTCATGGTAAGATATAATATGATTTGCGAAGTGTCATGTATTCCTCGTCTACACTTCAAATGAATGTAAATGCGACACTTTCTTGCAAGGAAATAGCGTTTGCAGGTGTGTACGTGTCGTAGCAATAGAGTTCTAATGCTTCTTAAAACGCGATATCGCATCTCATTATTATGTTTCATGGTAAGATATAATAAGATTTGCGAAGTGTCATGTATTCCTCGTCTACACTTCAAATGAATGTGAATGCGACACTTGCTCGCTAGGAAATAGCGTTTGCAGATGTCTAGGTATCGTAGCAATAGAGTTCTAATGCTTCTTAAAACCCGATATCGCATCTCATTTCTATGTTTCATGGTAAGATATAATATGATTTGCGAAGTGTTATGTATTCCTCGTCTACACTTCAAATCAATGTAAATACGACACTTCCTTGCAAGGAAATAGCGTTTGCAGATGTCTACCTATCGTAGCAATAGAGTTCTAATGCTACTTAAAACGCGATATCGTATCTCATTTCTATGTTTCATGGTAAGATATAATATTCATTGCGAAGTGTTATGCATTCCTCGTCTACGATTCAAACGAAAGTAAATGCGATACTTCCTTGCAAGGAAATAGCATTTGCAGATGTCTACCTATCGTAGCAATAGTGTTCTAATGCTTCTTAAAACGCGATATCGCATCTCATTTCTATGTATCATGGTAAGATATAATATTCATTGCGAAGTGTTATGCATTCCTCGTCTACGATTCAAATGAAAGTAAATGCGACACTTCCTTGCAAGGAAACAGCGACTGCAGATGTCCACGTATCGTAGCAATAGAGTTCAAATGCTTCTTAAAACGCGTTATCGCATCTCGTTTCTATGTTTCATGGTAAGATATAATATGATTTGCGAAGTGTTATGCATTCCTCGTCTACGATTCAACTGAAAGTAAATGCGATAATTCCTTGCAAGGAAACAGCGATTGCAGATGTCTACGTATCGTAACAATAGAGTTCAAATGCTTCTTAAAACGCGATATCGCATCTCATTTCTATGTTTCATGGTAAGATATAATATGATTTGCGAAGTGTTATGTATTCCTCGTCTACGATTCAAATGAATGTAAATGAGACACTTGCTTGCAAGGAAATAGCGTTTGCAGATGTCTACGTATCATAGCAATGGATTTCTGATGCTCCTTAAAACGCGATATCGCATCTCATTTCCATGTTTCATGGTAAGATATAATATGATTTGCGAAGTGTTATGTATTCCTCGTCTACACTTCAAATGAATGTAAATGCGACACTTCCTTGCAAGGAAATAGCGCTTGCAGATGTCTACGTATCGAAGCAATAGAGTTCTAATGCTTCTTAAAACGCGATATCGCATCTCATTTCTATGTTTCATGGTAAGATATAATATGATTTGCGAAGTGCAATGTATTCCTCGTCTACACTTCAAATGAATGTAAATGCGACACTTCCTTGCAAGGAAATAGCGTTTGCAGATGTCTACCTATCGTAGCAACAGAGTTCTAATGCTTCTTAAAACGCGATATCGCATCTCATTTCTATGTTTCATGGTAAGATATAATATGATTTGCGAAGTGCTATGTATTCCTCGTCTACACTTCAAATGAATGTAAATGCGACACTTCCTTGCAAGGAAATAGCGTCTGCAGATGTCTAGGTATCGTAGCAATAGAGTTCTAATGCTTCTTAAAACGCGATATCGCATCTCATTTCTATGTTTCATGGTAAGATATAATATGATTTGCGAAGTATCATGTATTCCTCGTCTACACTTCAAATGAATGTAAATGCGACACTTCCTTGCAAGGAAATAGCGTTTGCAGATGTCTACGTATCGAAGCAATAGAGTTCTAATGCTTCTTAGAACGCGATATCGCATCTCATTACTATGTTTCATGGTAAGATATAATATGATTTGCGAAGTGCTATGTATTCCTCGTCTACACTTCAAATGAATGTAAATGCGACACTTCCTTGCAAGGAAATAGCGTTTGCAGATGTCTACCTATCGTAGCAATAGAGTTCTAATGCTTCTTAAAACGCGATATCGCATCTCATTTCTATGTTTCATGGTAAGATATAATATGATTTGCGAAGTGTTATGTATTCCTCGTCTACACTTCAAATGAATGTAAATGCGACACTTCCTTGCAAGGAAATAGCGTTTGCAGATGTCTACGTATCGAAGCAATAGAGTTCTAATGCTTCTTAGAACGCGATATCGCATCTCATTTCTATGTTTCATGGTAAGATATAATATGATTTGCGAAGTGCTATGTATTCCTCGTCTACACTTCAAATGAATGTAAATGCGACACTTCCTTGCAAGGAAATAGCGTTTGCAGATGTCTACCTATCGTAGCAATAGAGTTCTAATGCTTCTTAAAACGCGATATCGCATCTCATTTCTATGTTTCATGGTAAGATATAATATGATTTGCGAAGTATCATGTATTCCTCGTCTACACTTCAAATGAATGTAAATGCGACACTTCCTTGCTAGGAAATAGCGTCTGCAGATGTCTAGGTATCGTAGCAATAGAGTTCTAATGATTCTTAAAACGCGATATCGCATCTCATTTCTATGTTTCATGGTAAGATATAATATGATTTGCGAAGTATCATGTATTCCTCGTCTACACTTCAAATGAATTTATATGCGACACTTCCTTGCAAGGAAATAGCGTTTGCAGATGTCTACGTATCGTAGCAGTAGAGTTCTAATGCTTCTTAAAACGCGATATCGCATGTCATTTCTATGTTTCATGGTAAGATATAATATGATTTGCGAAGTGTTAAGTTTTCCTCGTCTACACTTCAAATGAATGTAAATGCGACACTTCCTTGCAAGGAAATAGCGTTTGCAGATGTCTACGTATCGAAGCAATAGAGTTCTAATGCTCCTTAAAACGCGATATCGCATCTCATTTCTATGTTTCATGGTAAGATATAATATGATTTGCGAAGTGTTATGCATTCCTCGTCTACGATTCAAATGAATGTAAATGCGACACTTCCTTGCAAGGAAATAGCGTTTGCAGATGTCTACGTATCGAAACAATAGAGTTCAAATGCTTCTTAAAACGCGATATCGCATCTCATTTCTATGTTTCATGGTAAGATATAATATGATTTGCGAAGTGTTATGTTTTCCTCGTCTACACCTCAAATGAATGTAAATGCGACACTTCCTTGCAAGGAAATAGCGTTTGCAGATGTCTACCTATCGTAGCAACAGAGTTCTTATGCTTCTTAAAACGCGATATCGCATCTCATTTCTATGTTTCATGGTAAGATATAATATGATTTGCGAAGTATCATGTATTCCTCGTCTACACTTCAAATGAATGTAAATGCGACACTTCCTTGCTAGGAAATAGCGTCTGCAGATGTCTAGGTATCGTAGCAATAGAGTTCTAATGCTTCTTAAAACGCGATATCGCATCTCATTTCTATGTTTCATGGTAAGATATAATATGATTTGCGAAATGTTATGTATTCCTCGTCTACACTTCAAATGAATGTAAATGCGACACTTCCTTGCAAGGAAATAGCGTTTGCAGATGTCTACGTATCGAAGCAATAGGGTTCTAATGCTTCTTAGAACGCGATATCGCATCTCATTTCTATGTTTCATGGTAAGATATAATATGATTTGCGAAGTGTTATGTATTCCTCGTCTACACTTCAAATGAATGTAAATGCGACACTTCCTTGCAAGGAAATAGCGTTTGCAGATGTCTACGTATCGAAGCAATAGAGTTCTAATGCTTCTTAGAACGCGATATCGCATCTCATTTCTATGTTTCATGGTAAGATATAATATGATTTGCGAAGTGCTATGTATTCCTCGTCTACACTTCAAATGAATGTAAATGCGACACTTCCTTGCAAGGAAATAGCGTTTGCAGATGTCTACCTATCGTAGCAATAGAGTTCTAATGCTTCTTAAAACGCGATATCGCATCTCATTTCTATGTTTCATGGTAAGATATAATATGATTTGCGAAGTGTTATGTATTCCTCGTCTACACTTCAAATGAATGTAAATGCGACACTTCCTTGCAAGGAAATAGCGTTTGCAGATGTCTACGTATCGAAGCAATAGAGTTCTAATGCTTCTTAGAACGCGATATCGCATCTCATTTCTATGTTTCATGGTAAGATATAATATGATTTGCGAAGTGCTATGTATTCCTCGTCTACACTTCAAATGAATGTAAATGCGACACTTCCTTGCAAGGAAATAGCGTTTGCAGATGTCTACCTATCGTAGCAATAGAGTTCTAATGCTTCTTAAAACGCGATATCGCATCTCATTTCTATGTTTCATGGTAAGATATAATATGATTTGCGAAGTATCATGTATTCCTCGTCTACACTTCAAATGAATGTAAATGCGACACTTCCTTGCTAGGAAATAGCGTCTGCAGATGTCTAGGTATCGTAGCAATAGAGTTCTAATGATTCTTAAAACGCGATATCGCATCTCATTTCTATGTTTCATGGTAAGATATAATATGATTTGCGAAGTATCATGTATTCCTCGTCTACACTTCAAATGAATTTACATGCGACACTTCCTTGCAAGGAAATAGCGTTTGCAGATGTCTACGTATCGTAGCAATAGAGTTCTAATGCTTCTTAAAACGCGATATCGCATGTCATTTCTATGTTTCACGGTAGGATATAATATGATTTGCGAAGTGTCATCTATTCCTCGTCTACACTTCAAATGAATGTAAATGCGACACTTCCTTGCAAGGAAATAGCGTTTGCAGATGTCTACGTATGGAAGCAATAGAGTTCTAATGCTTCTTAAAACGCGATATCGCATCTCATTTCTATGTTTCATGGTAAGATATAATATGATTTGCGAAGTGTTATGTATTCCTCGTCTACACATCAACTGAATGTAAATGCGGCACTTCCTTGCAAGGAAATAGCGTTTGCAAATGTCTACGTATCGTAGAAACAGAGTTCAAATGCTTCTTAAAACGCGATATCGCATCTCATTCCTATGTTTCACGGTAGGATATAATATGATTTGCGAAGTGTTATGTATTCCTCGTCTACACTTCAAATCTATGTAAATGTGACACTTCCTTGCAAGGAAACAGCGTTTCCAGATGTCGACGTATCGTAGCAATAGAGTTCTTATGATTCTTAAAACGCGATATCGCATCTCATTTCTATGTTTCATGCTAAGATATAATAAGATTTGCGAAGTGTCATGTATTCCTCGTCTACACTTCAAATGAATGTGATTGCGACACTTCCTCGCTAGGAAATAGCGTCTGCAGATGTCTAGATATCGTAGCAATAGAGTTCTAATGCTTCTTAAAACGCGATATCGCATCTCATTTCTATGTTTCATGGTAAGATATAATATGATTTGCGAAGTGTTATGTATTCCTCTTCCACACTTCAAATGAATGTAAATGCGACACTTCCTTGCTAGGAAATAGCGTTTGCAGATGTCTACGTATCGAAGCAATAGAGTTCAAATGCTTCTTAAAACGAGATATTGCATCTCATATCTATGTTTCATGATAAGATATAATATTCATTGCGAAGTGTTATGCATTCCTCGTCTACGATTCAAATGAATGTAAATGCGACACTTCCTTGCAAGGAAATAGCGTTTGCAGATGTCTACGTATCACAGCAATAGAGTTCTTGTGATTCTTAGAACGCGATATCGCATCACATTTCTATGTTTCATGGTAAGATATAATATGATTTGCGAAGTGTCATCTATTTCTCGTCTACACTTCAAATGAATGTAAATGCGACACTTCCTTGCAAGGAAATAGCGTTTGCAGATGTCTACCTATCGTAGCAATAGAGTTCTAATGCTTCTTATAACGCGATATCGCATCTCATTTCTATGTTTCATGGTAAGATATAATATGGTTTGCGAAGTGTCATCTATTCCTCGTCTACACTTCAAATGAATGTAAATGCGACACTTCCTTGCAAGGAAATAGCGTTTGCAGATGTCTACGTATCGTAGGTATAGAGTTCTAATGCTTCTTAAAACGCGATATCGCATCTCATTTCTATGTTTCATGGTAAGATATAATATGATTTGCGAAGTGTTATGTATTCCTTGTCTACACTTCAAATGAATGTAAATGCGACACTTCCTTGTAAGGAAATAGCGTTCGCATATGTCTACCTATCGTAGCAATAGTGTTCTAATGCTTCTTAAAACGCGATATCGCATCTCATTTCTATGTTTCATGGTAAGATATAATATGATTTGCGAAGTGTTATGTATTCCTCGTCTACACTTCAAATGAATGTGAATGCGACACTTCCTTGCTAGGAAATAGCGTTTGCAGATGTCTACGTATCGTAGCAATAGAGTTCTTATGATTCTTAAAACGCGATATCGCATCTCATTTCTATGTTTCATGGTAAGATACAATATGATATGCGAAGTGTTATGTATTCCTCGTCTGCACTTCAAATGAATGTGAATGCGACACTACCTTGCTAGGAAATAGCGTCTGCAGATGTATGGGTATCCTAGCAATAGAGTACTAATGCTTCTTAAAACTCGATATCGCATCTCATTTCTATGTTTCATGGTAAGATATAATATGATTTGCGAAGTGTTATGTATTCCTCGTCTACACTTCAAATGAATGTAAGTGCGACACTTCCTTGCAAGGAAGTAGCGTTTGCAAATGTCTACGTATCACAGCAATAGAGTTCTTGTGATTCTTAGAACGCGATATCGCATCTCATTTCTATGTTTCATGGTAAGGTATAATATGATATGCGAAGTGTTATGTATTCCTCGTCTACACTTCAAATGAATGTGAATGCGACACTACCTTGCTAGGAAATAGCGTCTGCAGATGTATAGGTACCCTAGCAATAGAGTTCTAATGCTTCTTAAAACTCGATATCGCATCTCATTTCTATGTTTCATGGTAAGATATAATATGATTTGCGAAGTGTTATGTATTCCTCGTCTACACTTCAAATGAATGTAAGTGCGACACTTCCTTGCAAGGAAGTAGCGTTTGCAAATATCTACCTATCGTAGCAATAGTGTTCTCATGCTTCTTAAAACGCGATATCGCATCTCATTTCCATGTTTCATGGTAAGATATAATATGATTTGCGAAGTGTAATGTATTCTTCGTCCACACTTCAAAGGAATGTGAATGCGACACTTCCTTGCTAGGAAATAGCGTTTGCAGATGTCTACGTATCGAAGCAATAGTGTTCAAATGCTTCTTAAAACAAGATATCGCAACTCATTTCTATGTTTCATGATAAGATGTAATATTCATTGCGAAGTGTTATGTATTCCTCGTCTACACTTCAAATGAATGTAAATGCGACACTTACTTGCAAGGAAATAGCGTTTGCAGATGTCTACGTATCGTAGGTATAGAGTTCTAATGCTTCTTAAAACGCGATATCGCATCTCATTTCTATGTTTCATGGTAAGATATAATATGATTTGCGAAGTATCATGTATTCCTCGTCTACACTTCAAATGAATGTAAATGCAACACTTCCTCGCTAGGAAATAGCGTTTGCAGATGTCTACGAATCGTAGCAATAGATTTCTAATGCTTCTTAAAACGCGATATCGCATCTCATTTCTATGTTTCATGGTAAGATATAATATGATTTGCGAAGTGTTATGTATTCCTCGTCTACACTTCAAATGAATGTAAATGCGACACTTCCTTGTAAGGAAATAGCGTTCGCAGATGTCTACCTATCGTAGCAATAGAGTTCTAATGCTTCTTAAAACGCGATATCGCATCTCATTTCTATGTTTCATGGTAAAATATAATATGATTTGTGAAGTGTTATGTATTCCTCGTCTACACTTCAAATGAATGTAAATGCGACACTTCCTTGCTAGGAAATAGCGTTTGCAGATGTCTACGTATCGTAGCAATAGAGTTCTTATGATTCTTAAAACGCGATATCGCATCTCATTTCTATGTTTCATGGTAAGATATAATATGATTTGCGAAGTGTCATGTATTCCTCGTCTACATTTCAAATGAATGTAAATGCGACACTTCCTTGCGAGGAAATAGCGTCTGCAGATGTCTAGGTATCGTAGCAATAGAGTTCTAATGCTTCATAAAACGGGATATCGCTTCTCATTTCTATGTTTCATGGTAAGATATAACATGATTTGCGAAGTGTTATGTATTCCTCGTCTACACATCAATTGAATGTAAATGCGACACTTCCTTGCAAGGAAATAGCGTTTCCAGATGTCTACGTATCGTAGCAATAGAGTTCTTATGATTCTTAAAACGCGATATCGCATCTCATTTCTATGTTTCATGGTAAGATATAATACGATTTGCGAAGTGTCATGTATTCCTCGTCTACACTTCAAATGAATGTAAATGCAACACTTCCTCGCTAGGAAATAGCGTTTGCAGATGTCTACGTATCGTTGCAATAGAGTTCTAATGCTTCTTAAAACGCGATATCGCATCTCATTTCTATGTTTCATGGTAAAATATAATATGATTTGTGAAGTGTTATGTATTCCTCGTCTACACTTCAAATGAATGTAAATGCGACACTTCCTTGCTAGGAAATAGCGTTTGCAGATGTCTACGTATCGTAGCAATAGAGTTCTTATGATTCTTAAAACGCGATATCGCATCTCATTTCTATGTTTCATGGTAAGATATAATATGATTTGCGAAGTGTCATGTATTCCTCGTCTACATTTCAAATGAATGTAAATGCGACACTTCCTTGCGAGGAAATAGCGTCTGCAGATGTCTAGGTATCGTAGCAATAGAGTTCTAATGCTTCATAAAACGCGATATCGCTTCTCATTTCTATGTTTCATGGTAAGATATAACATGATTTGCGAAGTGTTATGTATTCCTCGTCTACACATCAATTGAATGTAAATGCGACACTTCCTTGCAAGGAAATAGCGTTTCCAGATGTCTACGTATCGTAGCAATAGAGTTCTTATGATTCTTAAAACGCGATATCGCATCTCATTTCTATGTTTCAGGGTAAGATATAATATGATTTGCGAAGAGTCATGTATTCCACGACTACACTTCAAATGAATGTAAATGCGACACTACCTTGCTAGGAAATAGCGTCTGCAGATGTATAGGTATCCTAGCAATAGAGTTCTAATGCTTCTTAAAACTCGATATCGCATCTCATTTCTATATTTCATGGTAAGATATAACATGATTTGCGAAGTGTTATGTATTCCTCGTCTACACATCAATTGAATGTAAATGCGACACTTCCTTGCAAGGAAATAGCGTTTCCAGATGTCTACGTATCGTAGCAATAGAGTTCTTATGATTCTTAAAACGCGATATCGCATCTCATTTCTATGTTTCATGGTAAGATATAATACGATTTGCGAAGTGTCATGTATTCCTCGTCCACACTTCAAATGAATGTAAATGCAACACTTCCTCGCTAGGAAATAGCGTTTGCAGATGTCTACGTATCGTAGCAATAGAGTTCTAATGCTTCTTAAAACGCGATATCGCATCTCATTTCTATGTTTCATGGTAAAATATAATATGATTTGTGAAGTGTTATGTATTCCTCGTCTACACTTCAAATGAATGTAAATGCGACACTTCCTTGCTAGGAAATAGCGTTTGCAGATGTCTACGTATCGTAGCAATAGAGTTCTTATGATTCTTAAAACGCGATATCGCATCTCATTTCTATGTTTCATGGTAAGATATAATATGATTTGCGAAGTGTCATGTATTCCTCGTCTACATTTCAAATGAATGTAAATGCGACACTTCCTTGCGAGGAAATAGCGTCTGCAGATGTCTAGGTATCGTAGCAATAGAGTTCTAATGCTTCATAAAACGCGATATCGCTTCTCATTTCTATGTTTCATGGTAAGATATAACATGATTTGCGAAGTGTTATGTATTCCTCGTCTACACATCAATTGAATGTAAATGCGACACTTCCTTGCAAGGAAATAGCGTTTCCAGATGTCCACGTATCGTAGCAATAGAGTTCTTATGATTCTTAAAACGCGATATCGCATCTCATTTCTATGTTTCAGGGTAAGATATAATATGATTTGCGAAGAGTCATGTATTCCACGACTACACTTCAAATGAATGTAAATGCGACACTACCTTGCTAGGAAATAGCGTCTGCAGATGTATAGGTATCCTAGCAATAGAGTTCTAATGCTTCTTAAAACTCGATATCGCATCTCATTTCTATATTTCATGGTAAGATATAATATGATTTGCGAAGTGTTATGTATTCCTCGTCTACACTTCAAATGAATGTAAGTGCGACACTTCCTTGCAAGGAAATAGCGTTTGCAGATGTCTACGTATCGTAGGTATAGGGTTCTAATGCTTCTTAAAACGCGATATCGCATCTCATTTCTATGTTTCATGGTAAGATATAATATGATTTGCGAAGTATCATGTATTCCTCGTCTACACTTAAAATGAATGTAAATGCGACACTTCCTCGCTAGGAAATAGCGTTTGCAGATGTCTACGAATCGTAGCAATAGATTTCTAATGCTTCTTAAAACGCGATATCGCATCTCATTTCTATGTTTCATGGTAAGATATAATATGATTTGCGAAGTGTTATGTATTCCTCGTCTACACTTCAAATGAATGTAAATGCGACACTTCCTTGTAAGGAAATAGCGTTCGCAGATGTCTACCTATCGTAGCAATAGAGTTCTAATGCTTCTTAAAACGCGATATCGCATCTCATTTCTATGTTTCATGGTAAAATATAATATGATTTGTGAAGTGTTATGTATTCCTCGTCTACACTTCAAATGAATGTAAATGCGACACTTCCTTGCTAGGAAATAGCGTTTGCAGATGTCTACGTATCGTAGCAATAGAGTTCTTATGATTCTTAAAACGCGATATCGCATCTCATTTCTATGTTTCATGGTAAGATATAATATGTTTTGCGAAGTGTCATGTATTCCTCGTCTACATTTCAAATGAATGTAAATGCGACACTTCCTTGCGAGGAAATAGCGTCTGCAGATGTCTAGGTATCGTAGCAATAGAGTTCTAATGCTTCATAAAACGCGATATCGCTTCTCATTTCTATGCTTCATGGTAAGATATAACATGATTTGCGAAGTGTTATGTATTCCTCGTCTACACATCAATTGAATGTAAATGCGACACTTCCTTGCAAGGAAATAGCGTTTCCAGATGTCTACGTATCGTAGCAATAAAGTTCTTATGATTCTTAAAACGCGATATCGCATCTCATTTCTATGTTTCATGGTAAGATATAATACGATTTGCGAAGTGTCATGTATTCCTCGTCCACACTTCAAATGATTGTAAATGCAACACTTCCTCGCTAGGAAATAGCGTTTGCAGATGTCTACGTATCGTAGCAATAGATTTCTAATGCCTCTTAAAACAAGATATCGCAACTCATTTCTATGTTTCATGATAAGATGTAATATTCATTGCGAAGTGTTATGTACTCCTCGCCTACACTTCAAATGAATGTAAATGCGACACTTCCTTGCTAGGAAATAGCGTTTGCAGATGTCTACGTATTGAAGCAATAGAGTTCAAATGCTTCTTAAAACGAGATATTGCATCTCATATCTATGTTTCATGATGAGATATAATATTCATTGCGAAGTGTTATACATTTCTCGTCTACGATTCAAATGAATGTAAATGCGACACTTCCTTGCAAGGAAATAGCGTTTGCAGATGTCTACGTATCACAGCAATAGAGTTCTTGTGATTCTTAGAACGCGATATCGCATCTAATTCCTATGTTTCATGGTAAGGTATAATATGATATGCGAAGTGTTATGTATTCCTCGTCTACACTTCAAATGAATGTGAATGCGACTCTTCCTCGCTAGGAAATGGCGTTTGCAGATGTCTACGTATCGTAGCAATAGATTTCTAATGCTTCTTAAAACGCGATATCGCATCTCATTTCTATGTTTCAGGGTAAGATATAATATGATTTGCGAAGAGTCATGTATTCCACGACTACACTTCAAATGAATGTAAATGCGACACTACCTTGCTAGGAAATAGCGTCTGCAGATGTATAGGTATCCTAGCAATAGAGTTCTAATGCTTCTTAAAACTCGATATCGCATCTCATTTCTATATTTCATGGTAAGATATAATATGATTTGCGAAGTGTTATGTATTCCTCGTCTACACTTCAAATGAATGTAAGTGCGACACTTCCTTGCAAGGAAGTAGCGTTTGCAAATGTCTACCTATCGTAGCAATAGTGTTCTCATGCTACTTAAAACGCGATATCGCATCTCATTTCCATATTTCATGGTAAGATATAATATGATTTGCGAAGTGTAATGTATTCTTCGTCCACACTTCAAGTGAATGTAAATGCGACATTTCCTAGCAAGAAAATAGCGTTTGCAGATGTCTACGTATCGTAGCAATGGATTTCTGATGCTTCTTAAAACGCGATATCGCATATCATTTCTATGTTTCATGGTAAGATATAATATGATTTGCGAAGTGTAATGTATTCTTCGTCCACACTTCAAGTGAATGTAAATGCGACATTTCCTTGCAAGGAAATAGCGTTTGCAGATGTCTACGTTTCGTAGCAATAGGGTTCTAATGCTTCTTAAAACGCGATATCGCATCTCATTTCTATGTTTCATGGTAAGATATAAAATGATTTGCGAAGTGTTATGTATTCCTCGTCTACACTTCAAATGAATGTAAATGCGACACTTCCTTGCTAGGAAATAGCGTCTGCAGATGTCTAGGTATCGTAGTAATAGAGTTCTAATGCTTCTTAAAACGAGATATTGCATCTCATATCTATGTTTCATGATAAGATATAATATTCATTGTGAAGTGTTATGCATTCCTCGTCTACACTTCAAATGAATGTAAATGCGACACTTCCTTGCAAGGAAATAGCGTTTGCAGATGTCTACGTCTCGTAGCAATAGAGTTCTTATGATTCTTAAAACGCGATATCGCATCTCATTTCTATGTTTCATGGTAAGATATAATATGATTTGCGAAGTGTTATGTATTCCTCGTCTACACATCAACTGAATGTAAATGCGACACTTCCTTGCAAGGAAATAGCGTTTGCAAATGTCTACCTATCGTAGCAATAGTGTTCTAATGCTTCTTAAAACGCGATATCGCATCTCATTTCTATGTTTCATGATAAGATATAATATGATTTGCGAAGTGTCATGTATTCCTCGTCTACACTTCAAATGAATGTAAATGCGACACTTCCTTGCAAGGAAATAGCGTTTGCAGATGTCTCCGTATCATAGCAATAGAGTTCTAATGCTTCTTAAAACGCGATATCGCATCTCATTTCTATGTTTCATCGTAAGATATAATATGATTTGCGAAGTGTTATGTATTCCTCGTCTACACATCAAATGAATGTAAATGCGACACTTCCTTGCTAGGAAATAGCGTCTGCAGATGTCTACCTATCGTAGCAATAGAGTTCTAGTACTTCTTAGAACGCGATATCGCATCTCATTTCTATGTTTCATGGTAAGATATAATATGATTTGCCAAGTGTTATGTATTCCTCGTCTACACTTCAATTGAATGTAAATGCGACACTTCCTTGCAAGGAAATAGCGTTTGCAGATGTCTAGGTATCGTAGCAATAGAGTTCTAATGCTTCTTAAAACGAGATATTGCATCTCATATCTATGTTTCATGATAAGATATAATATTCATTGTGAAGTGTTATGCATTCCTCGTCTACACTTCAAATGAATGTAAATGCCACACTTCCTTGCAAGGAAATAGCGTTTGCAGATGTCTACGTATCGTAGCAATAGAGTTCTAATGCTTCTTAAAACGCGATATCGCATCTCATTTCTATGTTTCATCGTAAGATATAATATGATTTGCGAAGTGTTATGTATTCCTCGTCTACACATCAAATGAATGTAAATTCGACACTTCCTTGCTAGGAAATAGCGTCTGCAGATGTCTACCTATCGTAGCAATAGAGTTCTAGTACTTCTTAGAACGCGATATCGCATCTCATTTCTATGTTTCATGGTAAGATATAATATGATTTGCCAAGTGTTATGTATTCCTCGTCTACACTTCAATTGAATGTAAATGCGACACTTCCTTGCAAGGAAATAGCGTTTGCAGATGTCTAGGTATCGTAGCAATAGAGTTCTAATGCTTCTTAAAACGAGATATTGCATCTCATATCTATGTTTCATGATAAGATATAATATTCATTGCGAAGTGTTATGCATTCCTCGTCTACGATACAAATGAATGAAAATGCGACACTTCCTTGCAAGGAAATAGCGTTTGCAGATGTCTACGTATCGAAGCAATAGAGTTCAAATGCTTCTTAAAACGGGATATTGCATCTCATATCTACGTTTCATGATAAGATATAATATTCATTGCGAAGTGTTATGTATTCCTCGTCTACACATCAAATGAATGTAAATGCGACACTTCCTTGCAAGGAAATAGCGTTTGCAGATGTCTACGTATCGTAGCAATAGGGTTCTAATGCTTCTTAAAACGCGATATCGCATCTCATTTCTATGTTTCATGGTAAGATATAAAATGATTTGCGAAGTGTTATGTATTCCTCGTCTACACTTCAAATGAATGTAAATGCGACACTTCCTTGCTAGGAAATAGCGTCTGCAGATGTCTAGGTATCGTAGTAATAGAGTTCTAATGCTTCTTAAAACGAGATATTGCATCTCATATCTATGTTTCATGATAAGATATAATATTCATTGTGAAGTGTTATGCATTCCTCGTCTACACTTCAAATGAATGTAAATGCGACACTTCCTTGCAAGGAAATAGCGTTTGCAGATGTCTACGTCTCGTAGCAATAGAGTTCTTATGATTCTTAAAACGCGATATCGCATCTCATTTCTATGTTTCATGGTAAGATATAATATGATTTGCGAAGTGTTATGTATTCCTCGTCTACACATCAACTGAATGTAAATGCGACACTTCCTTGCAAGGAAATAGCGTTTGCAAATGTCTACCTATCGTAGCAATAGTGTTCTAATGCTTCTTAAAACGCGATATCGCATCTCATTTCTATGTTTCATGATAAGATATAATATGATTTGCGAAGTGTCATGTATTCCTCGTCTACACTTCAAATGAATGTAAATGCGACACTTCCTTGCAAGGAAATAGCGTTTGCAGATGTCTCCGTATCATAGCAATAGAGTTCTAATGCTTCTTAAAACGCGATATCGCATCTCATTTCTATGTTTCATCGTAAGATATAATATGATTTGCGAAGTGTTATGTATTCCTCGTCTACACATCAAATGAATGTAAATGCGACACTTCCTTGCTAGGAAATAGCGTCTGCAGATGTCTACCTATCGTAGCAATAGAGTTCTAGTACTTCTTAGAACGCGATATCGCATCTCATTTATATGTTTCATGGTAAGATATAATATGATTTGCCAAGTGTTATGTACTCCTCGTCTACACTTCAATTGAATGTAAATGCGACACTTCCTTGCAAGGAAATAGCGTTTGCAGATGTCTAGGTATCGTAGCAATAGAGTTCTAATGCTTCTTAAAACGAGATATTGCATCTCATATCTATGTTTCATGATAAGATATAATATTCATTGCGAAGTGTTATGCATTCCTCGTCTACGATACAAATGAATGAAAATGCGACACTTCCTTGCAAGGAAATAGCGTTTGCAGATGTCTACGTATCGAAGCAATAGAGTTCAAATGCTTCTTAAAACGGGATATTGCATCTCATATCTACGTTTCATGATAAGATATAATATTCATTGCGAAGTGTTATGTATTCCTCGTCTACACATCAAATGAATGTAAATGCGACACTTCCTTGCAAGGAAATAGCGTTTGCAGATGTCTACGTATCGTAGCAATAGGGTTCTAATGCTTCTTAAAACGCGATATCGCATCTCATTTCTATGTTTCATGGTAAGATATAATATGACTTGCGAAGTGTTATGTATTCCTCGTCTACACATCAAATGAATGTAAATGCGACACTTCCTTGCTAGGAAATAGCGTCTGCAGATGTCTAGGTATCGTAGCAATAGAGTTCTAATGCTTCTTAAAACGAGATATTGCATCTCATACCTATGTTTCATGATAAGATATAATATTCATTGTGAAGTGTTATGCATTCCTCGTCTACACTTCAAATGAATGTAAATGCGACACTTCCTTGCAAGGAAATAGCGTTTGCAGATGTCTACGTATCGTAGCAATAGAGTTCTTATGATTCATAAAACGCGATATCGCATCTCATTTCTATGTTTCATGGTAAGATATAATATGATTTGCGAAGTGTTATGTATTCCTCGTCTACACATCAACTGAATGTAAATGCGACACTTCCTTGCAAGGAAATAGCGTTTGCAAATGTCTACCTATCGTAGCAATAGTGTTCTAATGCTTCTTAAAACGCGATATCGCATCTCATTTCTATGTTTCATGATAAGATATAATATGATTTGCGAAGTGTCATGTATTCCTCGTCTACACTTCAAATGAATGTAAATGCGACACTTCCTTGCAAGGAAATAGCGTTTGCAGATGTCTACGTATCATAGCAATAGAGTTCTAATGCTTCTTAAAACGCGATATCGCATATCATTTCCATGTTTCATCGTAAGATATAATATAATTTGCGAAGTGTTATGTATTCCTCGTCTACACATCAAATGAATGTAAATGCGACACTTCCTTGCTAGGAAATAGCGTCTGCAGATGTCTACCTATCGTAGCAATAGAGTTCTAGTACTTCTTAGAACGCGATATCGCATCTCATTTCTATGTTTTATGGTAAGATATAATATGATTTGCCAAGTGTTATGTATTCCTCGTCTACACTTCAATTGAATGTAAATGCGACACTTCCTTGCAAGGAAATAGCGTTTGCAGATGTCTAGGTATTGTAGCAATAGAGTTCTAATGCTTCTTAAAACGAGATATTGCATCTCATATCTATGTTTCATGGTAAGATATAATATTCATTGCGAAGTGTTATGTATTCCTCGTCTACACTTCAAATGAATGTAAATGCGACACTTCCTTGCAAGGAAATAGCGTTTGCAGATGTCTACGTATCGTAGCAATAGAGTTCTTATGATTCTTAAAACGCGATATCGCATCTCATTTCTATGTTTCATGGTAAGATATAATATGATTTGCGAAGTGTTATGTATTCCTCGTCTACACTTCAAATGAATGTAAATGCGACACTTCCTTGCAAGGAAATAGCGTTTGCAGATGTCTACGTATCGTAGCAATAGAGTTCTTATGATTCTTAAAACGCGATATCGCATCTCATTTCTATGTTTCATGGTAAGAAATAATATGATTTGCGAAGTGTTATGTTTTCCTCGTCTACACATCAACTGAATGTAAATGCGACACTTTCTCGCTAGGAAATAGCGTTTGCAAATGTCTACCTATGGTAGCAATAGTGTTCTAATGCTTCTTGAAACGCGATATCGCATCTCATTTCTATGTTTCATGATAAGATATAATATGATTTGCGAAGTGTCATGTATTCCTCGTCTACACATGAAATGAATGTAAATGCGACACTTCCTTGCAAGGAAATAGCGTTTGCAGATGTCTACGTATCGCAGCAATAGGGTTCTAATGCTTCTTAAAACGCGATATCGCATCTCATTTCTATGTTTCATGGTAAGATATAATATGACTTGCGAAGTGTTATGTATTCCTCGTCTACACTTCAAATGAATGTAAATGCGACACTTCCTTGCTAGGAAATAGCGTCTGCAGATGTCTAGGTATCGTAGCAATAGAGTTCTAATGCTTCTTAAAACGCGATATCGCATCTCATTTCTATGTTTCATGGTAAGATATAATATGATTTGCGAAGTGTTATGTATTCCTCGTCTACACTTCAAATGAATGTAAATGCGACACTTCCTTGCTAGGAAATAGCGTCTGCAGATGTCTACCTATCGTAGCAATAGAGTTCTAGTACTTCTTAGAACGCGATATCGCATCTCATTTCTATGTTTCATGGTAAGGTATAACATGATTTGCGAAGTGTCATGTATTCCTCGTCTACACTTCAAATGAATGTGAATGCGATACTTCCTCGCTAGGAAATAGTGTCTGCAGATGTCTAGGTATCGTAGCAATAGAGTTCTAATGCTTCTTAAAACGCGATATCGCATCTCATTTCTATGTTTCATGGTAAGATATAATATGATTTGCGAAGTGTTATGTATTCCTCGTCTACACTTCAAATGAATGTAAATGCGACACTTCCTTGCAAGGAAATAGCGTTTGCAGATGTCTACGTATCGTAGCAATAGAGTTCTTATGATTCTTAAAACGCGATATCGCATCTCATTTCTATGTTTCATGGTAAGATATAATATGATTTGCGAAGTGTTATGTTTTCCTCGTCTACACATCAACTGAATGTAAATGCGACACTTTCTCGCTAGGAAATAGCGTTTGCAAATGTCTACCTATGGTAGCAATAGTGTTCTAATGCTTCTTGAAACGCGATATCGCATCTCATTTCTATGTTTCATGATAAGATATAATATGATTTGCGAAGTGTCATGTATTCCTCGTCTACACTTCAATTGAATGTAAATGCGACACTTCCTTGCAAGGAAATAGCGTTTGCAGATGTCTAGGTATTGTAGCAATAGAGTTCTAATGCTTCTTAAAACGAGATATTGCATCTCATATCTATGTTTCATGGTAAGATATAATATTCATTGCGAAGTGTTATGCATTCCTCGTCTACGATACAAATGAATGAAAATGCGACACTTCCTTGCAAGGAAATAGCGTTTGCAGATGTCTACGTATCGAAGCAATAGAGTTCAAATGCTTCTTAAAACGGGATATTGCATCTCATATCTACGTTTCATGATAAGATATAATATTCATTGCGAAGTGTTATGTATTCCTCGTCTACACTTCAAATGAATGTAAATGCGACACTTCCTTGCAAGGAAATAGCGTTTGCAGATGTCTACGTATCGTAGCAATAGAGTTCTTATGATTCTTAAAACGCGATATCGCATCTCATTTCTATGTTTCATGGTAAGATATAATATGATTTGCGAAGTGTTATGTATTCCTCGTCTACACTTCAAATGAATGTAAATGCGACACTTCCTTGCAAGGAAATAGCGTTTGCAGATGTCTACGTATCGTAGCAATAGAGTTCTTATGATTCTTAAAACGCGATATCGCATCTCATTTCTATGTTTCATGGTAAGAAATAATATGATTTGCGAAGTGTTATGTTTTCCTCGTCTACACATCAACTGAATGTAAATGCGACACTTTCTCGCTAGGAAATAGCGTTTGCAAATGTCTACCTATGGTAGCAATAGTGTTCTAATGCTTCTTGAAACGCGATATCGCATCTCATTTCTATGTTTCATGATAAGATATAATATGATTTGCGAAGTGTCATGTATTCCTCGTCTACACATCAAATGAATGTAAATGCGACACTTCCTTGCAAGGAAATAGCGTTTGCAGATGTCTACGTATCGCAGCAATAGGGTTCTAATGCTTCTTAAAACGCGATATCGCATCTCATTTCTATGTTTCATGGTAAGATATAATATGACTTGCGAAGTGTTATGTATTCCTCGTCTACACTTCAAATGAATGTAAATGCGACACTTCCTTGCTAGGAAATAGCGTCTGCAGATGTCTAGGTATCGTAGCAATAGAGTTCTAATGCTTCTTAAAACGCGATATCGCATCTCATTTCTATGTTTCATGGTAAGATATAATATGATTTGCGAAGTGTTATGTATTCCTCGTCTACACTTCAAATGAATGTAAATGCGACACTTCCTTGCAAGGAAATAGCGTTTGCAGATGTCTACGTATCGTAGCAATAGAGTTCTTATGATTCTTAAAACGCGATATCGCATCTCATTTCTATGTTTCATGGTAAGATATAATATGATTTGCGAAGTGTTATGTTTTCCTCGTCTACACATCAACTGAATGTAAATGCGACACTTTCTCGCTAGGAAATAGCGTTTGCAAATGTCTACCTATGGTAGCAATAGTGTTCTAATGCTTCTTGAAACGCGATATCGCATCTCATTTCTATGTTTCATGATAAGATATAATATGATTTGCGAAGTGTCATGTATTCCTCGTCTACACTTCAAATGAATGTAAATGCGACACTTCCTTGCAAGGAAATAGCGTTTGCAGATGTCTACGTATCGTAGCAATAGAGTTCTAATGCTTCTTAAAACGCGATATCGCATCTCATTTCTATGTTTCATCGTAAGATATAATATGATTTGCGAAGTGTTATGTATTCCTCGTCTACACATCAAATGAATGTAAATGCGACACTTCCTTGCTAGGAAATAGCGTTTGCAGATGTCTAGGTATCGTAGCAATAGAGTTCTAATGCTTCTTAAAACGAGATATTGCATCTCATATATATGTTTCATGATAAGATATAATATTCATTGTGAAGTGTTATGCATTCCTCGTCTACACTTCAAATGAATGTAAATGCGACACTTCCTTGCAAGGAAATAGCGTTTGCAGATGTCTACGTATCGTAGCAATAGAGTTCTTATGATTCTTAAAACGCGATATCGCATCTCATTTCTATGTTTCATGGTAAGATATAATATGATTTGCGAAGTGTTATGTATTCCTCGTCTACACATCAACTGAATGTAAATGCGACACTTCCTTGCAAGGAAATAGCGTTTGCAAATGTCTACCTATCGTAGCAATAGTGTTCTAATGCTTCTTGAAACGCGATATCGCATCTCATTTCTATGTTTCATGATAAGATATAATATGATTTGCGAAGTGTCATGTATTCCTCGTCTACACTTCAAATGAATGTAAATGCGACACTTCCTTGCAAGGAAATAGCGTTTGCAGATGTCTACGTATCGTAGCAATAGAGTTCTAATGCTTCTTAAAACGCGATATCGCATCTCATTTCTATGTTTCACCGTAAGATATAATATGATTTGCGAAGTGTTATGTATTCCTCGTCTACACATCAAATGAATGTAAATGCGACACTTCCTTGCTAGGAAATAGCGTCTGCAGATGTCTACCTATCGTAGCAATAGAGTTCTAGTACTTCTTAGAACGCGATATCGCATCTCATTTCTATGTTTCATGGTAAGATATAGTATGATTTGCCAAGTGTTATGTATTCCTCGTCTACACTTCAATTGAATGTAAATGCGACACTTCCTTGCAAGGAAATAGCGTTTGCAGATGTCTAGGTATCGTAGCAATAGAGTTCTAATGCTTCTTAAAACGAGATATTGCATCTCATATCTATGTTTCATGGTAAGATATAATATTCATTGCGAAGTGTTATGCATTCCTCGTCTACGATACAAATGAATGAAAATGCGACACTTCCTTGCAAGGAAATAGCGTTTGCAGATGTCTACGTATCGAAGCAATAGAGTTCAAATGCTTCTTAAAACGGGATATTGCATCTCATATCTACGTTTCATGATAAGATATAATATTCATTGCGAAGTGTTATGTATTCCTCGTCTACACATCAAATGAATGTAAATGCGACACTTCCTTGCAAGGAAATAGCGTTTGCAGATGTCTACGTATCGTAGCAAAAGGGTTCTAATGCTTCTTAAAACGCGATATCGCATCTCATTTCTATGTTTCATGGTAAGATATAATATGACCTGCGAAGTGTTATGTATTCCTCGTCTACACTTCAAATGAATGTAAATGCGACACTTCCTTGCTAGGAAATAGCGTCTGCAGATGTCTAGGTATCGTAGCAATAGAGTTCTAATGCTTCTTAAAACGCGATATCGCATCTCATTTCTATGTTTCATGGTAAGATATAATATGATTTGCGAAGTGTTATGTATTCCTCGTCTACACTTCAAATGAATGTAAATGCGACACTTCCTTGCAAGGAAATAGCGTTTGCAAATGTCTACGTATCGTAGCAATAGAGTTCTAATGCTTCTTAAAACGCGATATCGCATCTCATTTCTATGTTTCATGGTAAGATATAATATGATTTGCGAAGTGTTATGTTTTCCTCGTCTACACTTCAAATGAATGTGAATGCGACACTTTCTCGCTAGGAAATAGCGTTTGCAGAAGCCTACGTATCGTAGCAATAGATTTCTAATGCATCTTAAATCGCGAGATCGCATCCCATTTCTATGTTTCATGGTAAGATATAAAATGATTTGCGAAGTGTTACGTATTCCTCGTCTACACTTCAAATGAATGTAAATGCGACATTTCCTTGCTAGGAAATAGAGTCTGCAGATGTCTAGGTATCGTAGCAATAGAGTTCTAATGCTTCTTAAAACGAGATATTGCATCTCATATCTATGTTTCATGATAAGATATAATATTCATTGTGAAGTGTTATGCATTCCTCGTCTACACTTCAAATGAATGTAAATGCGACACTTCCTTGCAAGGAAATAGCGTTTGCAGATGTCTACGTATCGTAGCAATAGAGTTCTAATGCTTCTTAAAACGCGATATCGCATCTCATTTCTATGTTTCATCGTAAGATATAATATGATTTGCGAAGTGTTATGTATTCCTCGTCTACACATCAAATGAATGTAAATGCGACACTTCCTTGCTAGGAAATAGCGTCTGCAGATGTCTACCTATCGTAGCAATAGAGTTCTAGTACTTCTTAGAACGCGATATCGCATCTCATTTCTATGTTTCATGGTAAGATATAATATGATTTGCCAAGTGTTATGTATTCCTCGTCTACACTTCAATTGAATGTAAATGCGACACTTCCTTGCAAGGAAATAGCGTTTGCAGATGTCTAGGTATCGTAGCAATAGAGTTCTAATGCTTCTTAAAACGAGATATTGCATCTCATATATATGTTTCATGATAAGATATAATATTCATTGTGAAGTGTTATGCATTCCTCGTCTACACTTCAAATGAATGTAAATGCGACACTTCCTTGCAAGGAAATAGCGTTTGCAGATGTCTACGTATCGTAGCAATAGAGTTCTTATGATTCTTAAAACGCGATATCGCATCTCATTTCTATGTTTCATGGTAAGATATAATATGATTTGCGAAGTGTTATGTATTCCTCGTCTACACATCAACTGAATGTAAATGCGACACTTCCTTGCAAGGAAATAGCGTTTGCAAATGTCTACCTATCGTAGCAATAGTGTTCTAATGCTTCTTGAAACGCGATATCGCATCTCATTTCTATGTTTCATGATAAGATATAATATGATTTGCGAAGTGTCATGTATTCCTCGTCTACACTTCAAATGAATGTAAATGCGACACTTCCTTGCAAGGAAATAGCGTTTGCAGATGTCTACGTATCGTAGCAATAGAGTTCTAATGCTTCTTAAAACGCGATATCGCATCTCATTTCTATGTTTCACCGTAAGATATAATATGATTTGCGAAGTGTTATGTATTCCTCGTCTACACATCAAATGAATGTAAATGCGACACTTCCTTGCTAGGAAATAGCGTCTGCAGATGTCTACCTATCGTAGCAATAGAGTTCTAGTACTTCTTAGAACGCGATATCGCATCTCATTTCTATGTTTCATGGTAAGATATAATATGATTTGCCAAGTGTTATGTATTCCTCGTCTACACTTCAATTGAATGTAAATGCGACACTTCCTTGCAAGGAAATAGCGTTTGCAGATGTCTAGGTATCGTAGCAATAGAGTTCTAATGCTTCTTAAAACGAGATATTGCATCTCATATATATGTTTCATGATAAGATATAATATTCATTGTGAAGTGTTATGCATTCCTCGTCTACACTTCAAATGAATGTAAATGCGACACTTCCTTGCAAGGAAATAGCGTTTGCAGATGTCTACGTATCGTAGCAATAGAGTTCTTATGATTCTTAAAACGCGATATCGCATCTCATTTCTATGTTTCATGGTAAGATATAATATGATTTGCGAAGTGTTATGTATTCCTCGTCTACACATCAACTGAATGTAAATGCGACACTTCCTTGCAAGGAAATAGCGTTTGCAAATGTCTACCTATCGTAGCAATAGTGTTCTAATGCTTCTTGAAACGCGATATCGCATCTCATTTCTATGTTTCATGATAAGATATAATATGATTTGCGAAGTGTCATGTATTCCTCGTCTACACTTCAAATGAATGTAAATGCGACACTTCCTTGCAAGGAAATAGCGTTTGCAGATGTCTACGTATCGTAGCAATAGAGTTCTAATGCTTCTTAAAACGCGATATCGCATCTCATTTCTATGTTTCACCGTAAGATATAATATGATTTGCGAAGTGTTATGTATTCCTCGTCTACACATCAAATGAATGTAAATGCGACACTTCCTTGCTAGGAAATAGCGTCTGCAGATGTCTACCTATCGTAGCAATAGAGTTCTAGTACTTCTTAGAACGCGATATCGCATCTCATTTCTATGTTTCATGGTAAGATATAGTATGATTTGCCAAGTGTTATGTATTCCTCGTCTACACTTCAATTGAATGTAAATGCGACACTTCCTTGCAAGGAAATAGCGTTTGCAGATGTCTACGTATCGAAGCAATAGAGTTCAAATGCTTCTTAAAACGGGATATTGCATCTCATATCTACGTTTCATGATAAGATATAATATTCATTGCGAAGTGTTATGTATTCCTCGTCTACACATCAAATGAATGTAAATGCGACACTTCCTTGCAAGGAAATAGCGTTTGCAGATGTCTACGTATCGTAGCAAAAGGGTTCTAATGCTTCTTAAAACGCGATATCGCATCTCATTTCTATGTTTCATGGTAAGATATAATATGACTTGCGAAGTGTTATGTATTCCTCGTCTACACTTCAAATGAATGTAAATGCGACACTTCCTTGCTAGGAAATAGCGTCTGCAGATGTCTAGGTATCGTAGCAATAGAGTTCTAATGCTTCTTAAAACGCGATATCGCATCTCATTTCTATGTTTCATGGTAAGATATAATATGATTTGCGAAGTGTTATGTATTCCTCGTCTACACTTCAAATGAATGTAAATGCGACACTTCCTTGCAAGGAAATAGCGTTTGCAAATGTCTACGTATCGTAGCAATAGAGTTCTAATGCTTCTTAAAACGCGATGTCGCATCTCATTTCTATGTTTCATGGTAAGATATAATATGATTTGCGAAGTGTTATGTTTTCCTCGTCTACACTTCAAATGAATGTGAATGCGACACTTTCTCGCTAGGAAATAGCGTTTGCAGAAGCCTACGTATCGTAGCAATAGATTTCTAATGCATCTTAAATCGCGAGATCGCATCCCATTTCTATGTTTCATGGTAAGATATAATATGATTTGCGAAGTGTTATGTATTCCTCGTCTACACATCAACTGAATGTAAATGCGACACTTCCTTGCAAGGAAATAGCGTTTGCAAATGTCTACCTATCGTAGCAATAGTGTTCTAATGCTTCTTGAAACGCGATATCGCATCTCATTTCTATGTTTCATGATAAGATATAATATGATTTGCGAAGTGTCATGTATTCCTCGTCTACACTTCAAATGAATGTAAATGCGACACTTCCTTGCAAGGAAATAGCGTTTGCAGATGTCTACGTATCGTAGCAATAGAGTTCTAATGCTTCTTAAAACGCGATATCGCATCTCATTTCTATGTTTGATCGTAAGATATAATATGATTTGCGAAGTGTTATGTATTCCTCGTCTACACATCAAATGAATGTAAATGCGACACTTCCTTGCTAGGAAATAGCGTCTGCAGATGTCTACCTATCGTAGCAATAGAGTTCTAGTACTTCTTAGAACGCGATATCGCATCTCATTTCTATGTTTTATGGTAAGATATAATATGATTTGCCAAGTGTTATGTATTCCTCGTCTACACTTCAATTGAATGTAAATGCGACACTTCCTTGCAAGGAAATAGCGTTTGCAGATGTCTACGTATCGTAGCAATAGAGTTCTTATGATTCTTAAAACGCGATATCGCATCTCATTTCTATGTTTCATGGTAAGATATAATATGATTTGCGAAGTGTTATGTATTCCTCGTCTACACTTCAAATGAATGTAAATGCGACACTTCCTTGCAAGGAAATAGCGTTTGCAGATGTCTACGTATCGTAGCAATAGAGTTCTTATGATTCTTAAAACGCGATATCGCATCTCATTTCTATGTTTCATGGTAAGAAATAATATGATTTGCGAAGTGTTATGTTTTCCTCGTCTACACATCAACTGAATGTAAATGCGACACTTTCTCGCTAGGCAATAGCGTTTGCAAATGTCTACCTATGGTAGCAATAGTGTTCTAATGCTTCTTGAAACGCGATATCGCATCTCATTTCTATGTTTCATGATAAGATATAATATGATTTGCGAAGTGTCATGTATTCCTCGTCTACACATCAAATGAATGTAAATGCGACACTTCCTTGCAAGGAAATAGCGTTTGCAGATGTCTACGTATCGCAGCAATAGGGTTCTAATGCTTCTTAAAACGCGATATCGCATCTCATTTCTATGTTTCATGGTAAGATATAATATGACTTGCGAAGTGTTATGTATTCCTCGTCTACACTTCAAATGAATGTAAATGCGACACTTCCTTGCTAGGAAATAGCGTCTGCAGATGTCTAGGTATCGTAGCAATAGAGTTCTAATGCTTCTTAAAACGCGATATCGCATCTCATTTCTATGTTTCATGGTAAGATATAATATGATTTGCGAAGTGTTATGTATTCCTCGTCTACACTTCAAATGAATGTAAATGCGACACTTCCTTGCAAGGAAATAGCGTTTGCAGATGTCTACGTATCGTAGCAATAGAGTTCTTATGATTCTTAAAACGCGATATCGCATCTCATTTCTATGTTTCATGGTAAGATATAATATGATTTGCGAAGTGTTATGTTTTCCTCGTCTACACATCAACTGAATGTAAATGCGACACTTTCTCGCTAGGAAATAGCGTTTGCAAATGTCTACCTATGGTAGCAATAGTGTTCTAATGCTTCTTGAAACGCGATATCGCATCTCATTTCTATGTTTCATGATAAGATATAATATGATTTGCGAAGTGTCATGTATTCCTCGTCTACACTTCAAATGAATGTAAATGCGACACTTCCTTGCAAGGAAATAGCGTTTGCAGATGTCTACGTATCGTAGCAATAGAGTTCTAATGCTTCTTAAAACGCGATATCGCATCTCATTTCTATGTTTCATCGTAAGATATAATATGATTTGCGAAGTGTTATGTATTCCTCGTCTACACATCAAATGAATGTAAATGCGACACTTCCTTGCTAGGAAATAGCGTCTGCAGATGTCTACCTATCGTAGCAATAGAGTTCTAGTACTTCTTAGAACGCGATATCGCATCTCATTTCTATGTTTCATGGTAAGATATAATATGATTTGCCAAGTGTTATGTATTCCTCGTCTACACTTCAATTGAATGTAAATGCGACACTTCCTTGCAAGGAAATAGCGTTTGCAGATGTCTAGGTATCGTAGCAATAGAGTTCTAATGCTTCTTAAAACGAGATATTGCATCTCATATATATGTTTCATGATAAGATATAATATTCATTGTGAAGTGTTATGCATTCCTCGTCTACACTTCAAATGAATGTAAATGCGACACTTCCTTGCAAGGAAATAGCGTTTGCAAATGTCTACGTATCGTAGCAATAGAGTTCTTATGATTCTTAAAACGCGATATCGCATCTCATTTCTATGTTTCATGGTAAGATATAATATGATTTGCGAAGTGTTATGTATTCCTCGTCTACACATCAACTGAATGTAAATGCGACACTTCCTTGCAAGGAAATAGCGTTTGCAAATGTCTACCTATCGTAGCAATAGTGTTCTAATGCTTCTTGAAACGCGATATCGCATCTCATTTCTATGTTTCATGATAAGATATAATATGATTTGCGAAGTGTCATGTATTCCTCGTCTACACTTCAAATGAATGTAAATGCGACACTTCCTTGCAAGGAAATAGCGTTTGCAGATGTCTACGTATCGTAGCAATAGAGTTCTAATGCTTCTTAAAACGCGATATCGCATCTCATTTCTATGTTTCACCGTAAGATATAATATGATTTGCGAAGTGTTATGTATTCCTCGTCTACACATCAAATGAATGTAAATGCGACACTTCCTTGCTAGGAAATAGCGTCTGCAGATGTCTACCTATCGTAGCAATAGAGTTCTAGTACTTCTTAGAACGCGATATCGCATCTCATTTCTATGTTTCATGGTAAGATATAGTATGATTTGCCAAGTGTTATGTATTCCTCGTCTACACTTCAATTGAATGTAAATGCGACACTTCCTTGCAAGGAAATAGCGTTTGCAGATGTCTAGGTATCGTAGCAATAGAGTTCTAATGCTTCTTAAAACGAGATATTGCATCTCATATCTATGTTTCATGGTAAGATATAATATTCATTGCGAAGTGTTATGCATTCCTCGTCTACGATACAAATGAATGAAAATGCGACACTTCCTTGCAAGGAAATAGCGTTTGCAGATGTCTACGTATCGAAGCAATAGAGTTCAAATGCTTCTTAAAACGGGATATTGCATCTCATATCTACGTTTCATGATAAGATATAATATTCATTGCGAAGTGTTATGTATTCCTCGTCTACACATCAAATGAATGTAAATGCGACACTTCCTTGCAAGGAAATAGCGTTTGCAGATGTCTACGTATCGTAGCAAAAGGGTTCTAATGCTTCTTAAAACGCGATATCGCATCTCATTTCTATGTTTCATGGTAAGATATAATATGACTTGCGAAGTGTTATGTATTCCTCGTCTACACTTCAAATGAATGTAAATGCGACACTTCCTTGCTAGGAAATAGCGTCTGCAGATGTCTAGGTATCGTAGCAATAGAGTTCTAATGCTTCTTAAAACGCGATATCGCATCTCATTTCTATGTTTCATGATAAGATATAATATTCATTGTGAAGTGTTATGCATTCCTCGTCTACACTTCAAATGAATGTAAATGCGACACTTCCTTGCAAGGAAATAGCGTTTGCAGATGTCTACGTATCGTAGCAATAGAGTTCTTATGATTCTTAAAACGCGATATCGCATCTCATTTCTATGTTTCATGGTAAGATATAATATGATTTGCGAAGTGTTATGTATTCCTCGTCTACACATCAACTGAATGTAAATGCGACACTTCCTTGCTAGGAAATAGCGTCTGCAGATGTCTAGGTATCGTAGCAATAGAGTTCTAATGCTTCTTAAAACGCGATATCGCATCTCATTTCTATGTTTCATGGTAAGATATAATATGATTTGCGAAGTGTTATGTATTCCTCGTCTACACTTCAAATGAATGTAAATGCGACACTTCCTTGCAAGGAAATAGCGTTTGCAGATGTCTACGTATCGTAGCAATAGAGTTCTTATGATTCTTAAAACGCGATATCGCATCTCATTTCTATGTTTCATGGTAAGATATAATATGATTTGCGAAGTGTTATGTTTTCCTCGTCTACACATCAACTGAATGTAAATGCGACACTTTCTCGCTAGGAAATAGCGTTTGCAAATGTCTACCTATGGTAGCAATAGTGTTCTAATGCTTCTTGAAACGCGATATCGCATCTCATTTCTATGTTTCATGATAAGATATAATATGATTTGCGAAGTGTCATGTATTCCTCGTCTACACTTCAAATGAATGTAAATGCGACACTTCCTTGCAAGGAAATAGCGTTTGCAGATGTCTACGTATCGTAGCAATAGAGTTCTAATGCTTCTTAAAACGCGATATCGCATCTCATTTCTATGTTTCATCGTAAGATATAATATGATTTGCGAAGTGTTATGTATTCCTCGTCTACACATCAAATGAATGTAAATGCGACACTTCCTTGCTAGGAAATAGCGTCTGCAGATGTCTACCTATCGTAGCAATAGAGTTCTAGTACTTCTTAGAACGCGATATCGCATCTCATTTCTATGTTTCATGGTAAGATATAATATGATTTGCCAAGTGTTATGTATTCCTCGTCTACACTTCAATTGAATGTAAATGCGACACTTCCTTGCAAGGAAATAGCGTTTGCAGATGTCTAGGTATCGTAGCAATAGAGTTCTAATGCTTCTTAAAACGAGATATTGCATCTCATATATATGTTTCATGATAAGATATAATATTCATTGTGAAGTGTTATGCATTCCTCGTCTACACTTCAAATGAATGTAAATGCGACACTTCCTTGCAAGGAAATAGCGTTTGCAGATGTCTACGTATCGTAGCAATAGAGTTCTTATGATTCTTAAAACGCGATATCGCATCTCATTTCTATGTTTCATGGTAAGATATAATATGATTTGCGAAGTGTTATGTATTCCTCGTCTACACATCAACTGAATGTAAATGCGACACTTCCTTGCAAGGAAATAGCGTTTGCAAATGTCTACCTATCGTAGCAATAGTGTTCTAATGCTTCTTGAAACGCGATATCGCATCTCATTTCTATGTTTCATGATAAGATATAATATGATTTGCGAAGTGTCATGTATTCCTCGTCTACACTTCAAATGAATGTAAATGCGACACTTCCTTGCAAGGAAATAGCGTTTGCAGATGTCTACGTATCGTAGCAATAGAGTTCTAATGCTTCTTAAAACGCGATATCGCATCTCATTTCTATGTTTCACCGTAAGATATAATATGATTTGCGAAGTGTTATGTATTCCTCGTCTACACATCAAATGAATGTAAATGCGACACTTCCTTGCTAGGAAATAGCGTCTGCAGATGTCTACCTATCGTAGCAATAGAGTTCTAGTACTTCTTAGAACGCGATATCGCATCTCATTTCTATGTTTCATGGTAAGATATAGTATGATTTGCCAAGTGTTATGTATTCCTCGTCTACACTTCAATTGAATGTAAATGCGACACTTCCTTGCAAGGAAATAGCGTTTGCAGATGTCTAGGTATCGTAGCAATAGAGTTCTAATGCTTCTTAAAACGAGATATTGCATCTCATATCTATGTTTCATGGTAAGATATAATATTCATTGCGAAGTGTTATGCATTCCTCGTCTACGATACAAATGAATGAAAATGCGACACTTCCTTGCAAGGAAATAGCGTTTGCAGATGTCTACGTATCGAAGCAATAGAGTTCAAATGCTTCTTAAAACGGGATATTGCATCTCATATCTACGTTTCATGATAAGATATAATATTCATTGCGAAGTGTTATGTATTCCTCGTCTACACATCAAATGAATGTAAATGCGACACTTCCTTGCAAGGAAATAGCGTTTGCAGATGTCTACGTATCGTAGCAAAAGGGTTCTAATGCTTCTTAAAACGCGATATCGCATCTCATTTCTATGTTTCATGGTAAGATATAATATGACTTGCGAAGTGTTATGTATTCCTCGTCTACACTTCAAATGAATGTAAATGCGACACTTCCTTGCTAGGAAATAGCGTCTGCAGATGTCTAGGTATCGTAGCAATAGAGTTCTAATGCTTCTTAAAACGCGATATCGCATCTCATTTCTATGTTTCATGGTAAGATATAATATGATTTGCGAAGTGTTATGTATTCCTCGTCTACACTTCAAATGAATGTAAATGCGACACTTCCTTGCAAGGAAATAGCGTTTGCAAATGTCTACGTATCGTAGCAATAGAGTTCTAATGCTTCTTAAAACGCGATATCGCATCTCATTTCTATGTTTCATGGTAAGATATAATATGATTTGCGAAGTGTTATGTTTTCCTCGTCTACACTTCAAATGAATGTGAATGCGACACTTTCTCGCTAGGAAATAGCGTTTGCAGAAGCCTACGTATCGTAGCAATAGATTTCTAATGCATCTTAAATCGCGAGATCGCATCCCATTTCTATGTTTCATGGTAAGATATAAAATGATTTGCGAAGTGTTACGTATTCCTCGTCTACACTTCAAATGAATGTAAATGCGACATTTCCTTGCTAGGAAATAGCGTCTGCAGATGTCTAGGTATCGTAGCAATAGAGTTCTAATGCTTCTTAAAACGAGATATTGCATCTCATATCTATGTTTCATGATAAGATATAATATTCATTGTGAAGTGTTATGCATTCCTCGTCTACACTTCAAATGAATGTAAATGCGACACTTCCTTGCAAGGAAATAGCGTTTGCAGATGTCTACGTATCGTAGCAATAGAGTTCTTATGATTCTTAAAACGCGATATCGCATCTCATTTCTATGTGTCATGGTAAGATATAATATGATTTGCGAAGTGTTATGTATTCCTCGTCTACACATCAACTGAATGTAAATGCGACACTTCCTTGCAAGGAAATAGCGTTTGCAAATGTCTACCTATCGTAGCAATAGTGTTCTAACGCTTCTTGAAACGCGATATCGCATCTCATTTCTATGTTTCATGATAAGATATAATATGATTTGCGAAGTGTCATGTATTCCTCGTCTACACTTCAAATGAATGTAAATGCGACACTTCCTTGCAAGGAAATAGCGTTTGCAGATGTCTACGTATCGTAGCAATAGAGTTATAATGCTTCTTAAAACGCGATATCGCATCTCATTTCTATGTTTCATCGTAAGATATAATATGATTTGCGAAGTGTTATATATTCCTCGACTACACATCAAATGAATGTAAATGCGACACTTCCTTGCTAGGAAATAGCGTCTGCAGATGTCTACCTATCGTAGCAATAGAGTTCTAGTACTTCTTAGAACGCGATATCGCATCTCATTTCTATGTTTCATGGTAAGATATAATATGATTTGCCAAGTGTTATGTATTCCTCGTCTACACTTCAATTGAATGTAAATGCGACACTTCCTTGCAAGGAAATAGCGTTTGCAGATGTCTAGGTATCGTAGCAATAGAGTTCTAATGCTTCTTAAAACGAGATATTGCATCTCATATCTATGTTTCATGGTAAGATATAATATTCATTGCGAAGTGTTATGCATTCCTCGTCTACGATACAAATGAATGAAAATGCGACACTTCCTTGCAAGGAAATAGCGTTTGCAGATGTCTACGTATCGAAGCAATAGAGTTCAAATGCTTCTTAAAACGGGATATTGCATCTCATATCTACGTTTCATGATAAGATATAATATTCATTGCGAAGTGTTATGTATTCCTCGTCTACACATCAAATGAATGTAAATGCGACACTTCCTTGCAAGGAAATAGCGTTTGCAGATGTCTACGTATCGTAGCAATAGGGTTCTAATGCTTCTTAAAACGCGATATCGCATCTCATTTCTATGTTTCATGATAAGATATAATATGATTTGCGAAGTGTTATGTATTCCTCGTCTACACATCAACTGAATGTAAATGCGACACTTCCTTGCAAGGAAATAGCGTTTGCAAATGTCTACCTATCGTAGCAATAGTGTTCTAATGCTTCTTAAAACGCGATATCGCATCTCATTTCTATGTTTCATGATAAGATATAATATGATTTGCGAAGTGTCATGTATTCCTCGTCTACACTTCAAATGAATGTAAATGCGACACTTCCTTGCAAGGAAATAGCGTTTGCAGATGTCTACGTATCGTAGCAATAGAGTTCTAATGCTTCTTAAAACGCGATATCGCATCTCATTTCTATGTTTCATCGTAAGATATAATATGATTTGCGAAGTGTTATGTATTCCTCGTCTACACATCAAATGAATGTAAATGCGACACTTCCTTGCTAGGAAATAGCGTCTGCAGATGTCTACCTATCGTAGCAATAGAGTTCTAGTACTTCTTAGAACGCGATATCGCATCTCATTTCTATGTTTCATGGTAAGATATAATATGATTTGCCAAGTGTTATGTATTCCTCGTCTACACTTCAATTGAATGTAAATGCGACACTTCCTTGCAAGGAAATAGCGTTTGCAGATGTCTAGGTATCGTAGCAATAGAGTTCTAATGCTTCTTAAAACGAGATATTGCATCTCATATCTATGTTTCATGATAAGATATAATATTCATTGTGAAGTGTTATGCATTCCTCGTCTACACGTCAAATGAATGTAAATGCGACACTTCCTTGCAAGGAAATAGCGTTTGCAGATGTCTACGTATCGTAGCAATAGAGTTCTTATGATTCTTAAAACGCGATATCGCATCTCATTTCTATGTTTCATGGTAAGATATAATATGATTTGCGAAGTGTTATGTATTCCTCGTCTACACATCAACTGAATGTAAATGCGACACTTCCTTGCAAGGAAATAGCGTTTGCAAATGTCTACCTATCGTAGCAATAGTGTTCTAATGCTTCTTAAAACGCGATATCGCATCTCATTTCTATGTTTCATGATAAGATATAATATGATTTGCGAAGTGTCATGTATTCCTCGTCTACACTTCAAATGAATGTAAATGCGACACTTCCTTGCAAGGAAATAGCGTTTGCAGATGTCTACGTATCGTAGCAATAGAGTTCTAATGCTTCTTAAAACGCGATATCGCATCTCATTTCTATGTTTCATCGTAAGATATAATATGATTTGCGAAGTGTTATGTATTCCTCGTCTACACATCAAATGAATGTAAATGCGACACTTCCTTGCTAGGAAATAGCGTCTGCAGATGTCTACCTATCGTAGCAATAGAGTTCTCGTACTTCTTAGAACGCGATATCGCATCTCATTTCTATGTTTCATGGTAAGATATAATATGATTTGCCAAGTGTTATGTATTCCTCGTCTACACTTCAATTGAATGTAAATGCGACACTTCCTTGCAAGGAAATAGCGTTTGCAGATGTCTAGGTATCGTAGCAATAGAGTTCTAATGCTTCTTAAAACGAGATATTGCATCTCATATCTATGTTTCATGATAAGATATAATATTCATTGTGAAGTGTTATGCATTCCTCGTCTACACTTCAAATGAATGTAAATGCGACACTTCCTTGCAAGGAAATAGCGTTTGCAGATGTCTACGTATCGTAGCAATAGAGTTCTTATGATTCTTAAAACGCGATATCGCATCTCATTTCTATGTTTCATGGTAAGATATAATATGACTTGCGAAGTGTTATGTATTCCTCGTCTACACTTCAAATGAATGTAAATGCTACACTTCCTTGCTAGGAAATAGCGTTTGCAGATGTCTACGTATCGTAGCAATAGAGTTCTAATGCTTCTTAAAACGCGATATCGCATCTCATTTCTATGTTTCATCGTAAGATATAATATGATTTGCGAAGTGTTATGTATTCCTCGTCTACACATCAAATGAATGTAAATGCGACACTTCCTTGCTAGAAAATAGCGTCTGCAGATGTCTACCTATCGTAGCAATAGAGTTCTAGTACTTCTTAGAACGCGATATCGCATCTCATTTCTATGTTTCATGGTAAGGTATAACATGATTTGCGAAGTGTCATGTATTCCTCGTCTACACTTCAAATGAATGTGAATGCGATACTTCCTCGCTAGGAAATAGCTTCTGCAGATGTCTAGGTATCGTAGCAATAGAGTTCTAATGCTTCTTAAAACGCGATATCGCATCTCATTTCTATGTTTCATGGTAAGATATAATATGATTTGCCAAGTGTTATGTATTCCTCGACTACACATCAATTGAATGTAAATGCGACACTTCCTTGCAAGGAAATAGCGTTTGCAGATGTCTACGTATCGTAGCAATAGAGTTCTTATGATTCTTAAAACGCGATATCGCATCTCACTTCTATGTTTCATGGTAAGATATAATATGACTTGCGAAGTGTTATGTATTCCTCGTCTACACTTCAAATGAATGTAAATGCGACACTTCCTTGCAAGGAAATAGCGTTTGCAGATGTCTACGTATCGTAGCAATAGAGTTCTTATGATTCTTAAAACGCGATATCGCATCTCATTTCTATGTTTCATGGTAAGATATAATATGATTTGCGAAGTGTTATGTATTCCTCGTCTACACATCAAATGAATGTAAATGCGACACTTCCTTGCTAGGAAATAGCGTCTGCAGATGTCTACCTATCGTAGCAATAGAGTTCTAGTACTTCTTAGAACGCGATATCGCATCTCATTTCTATGTTTCATGGTAAGATATAATATGACTTGCGAAGTGTTATGTATTCCTCGTCTACACTTCAAATGAATGTAAATGCGATACTTCCTTGCTAGGAAATAGCGTTTGCAGATGTCTACGTATCGTAGCAATAGAGTTCTAATGCTTCTTAAAACGCGATATCGCATCTCATTTCTATGTTTCATCGTAAGATATAATATTCATTGTGAAGTGTTATGCATTCCTCGTCTACACTTCAAATGAATGTAAATGCGACACTTCCTTGCTAGGAAATAGCGTCTGCAGATGTCTACCTATCGTAGCAATAGAGTTCTAGTACTTCTTAGAACGCGATATCGCATCTCATTTCTATGTTTCATGGTAAGATATAATATTCATTGCGAAGTGTTATGTATTCCTCGTCTACGCATCAAATGAATGTAAATGCGACACTTCCTTGCAAGGAAATAGCGTTTGCAGATGTCTACGTATCGTAGCAATAGGGTTCTAATGCTTCTTAAAACGCGATATCGCATCTCATTTCTATGTTTCATGATAAGATATAATATGATTTGCGAAGTGTTATGTATTCCTCGTCTACACATCAACTGAATGTAAATGCGACACTTCCTTGCAAGGAAATAGCGTTTGCAAATGTCTACCTATCGTAGCAATAGTGTTCTAATGCTTCTTAAAACGCGATATCGCATCTCATTTCTATGTTTCATGATAAGATATAATATGATTTGCGAAGTGTCATGTATTCCTCGTCTACACTTCAAATGAATGTAAATGCGACACTTCCTTGCAAGGAAATAGCGTTTGCAGATGTCTACGTATCGTAGCAATAGAGTTCTAATGCTTCTTAAAACGCGATATCGCATCTCATTTCTATGTTTCATCGTAAGATATAATATGATTTGCGAAGTGTTATGTATTCCTCGTCTACACATCAAATGAATGTAAATGCGACACTTCCTTGCTAGGAAATAGCGTCTGCAGATGTCTACCTATCGTAGCAATAGAGTTCTAGTACTTCTTAGAACGCGATATCGCATCTCATTTCTATGTTTCATGGTAAGATATAATATGATTTGCCAAGTGTTATGTATTCCTCGTCTACACTTCAATTGAATGTAAATGCGACACTTCCTTGCAAGGAAATAGCGTTTGCAGATGTCTAGGTATCGTAGCAATAGAGTTCTAATGCTTCTTAAAACGAGATATTGCATCTCATATCTATGTTTCATGATAAGATATAATATTCATTGTGAAGTGTTATGCATTCCTCGTCTACACGTCAAATGAATGTAAATGCGACACTTCCTTGCAAGGAAATAGCGTTTGCAGATGTCTACGTATCGTAGCAATAGAGTTCTTATGATTCTTAAAACGCGATATCGCATCTCATTTCTATGTTTCATGGTAAGATATAATATGATTTGCGAAGTGTTATGTATTCCTCGTCTACACATCAACTGAATGTAAATGCGACACTTCCTTGCAAGGAAATAGCGTTTGCAAATGTCTACCTATCGTAGCAATAGTGTTCTAATGCTTCTTAAAACGCGATATCGCATCTCATTTCTATGTTTCATGATAAGATATAATATGATTTGCGAAGTGTCATGTATTCCTCGTCTACACTTCAAATGAATGTAAATGCGACACTTCCTTGCAAGGAAATAGCGTTTGCAGATGTCTACGTATCGTAGCAATAGAGTTCTAATGCTTCTTAAAACGCGATATCGCATCTCATTTCTATGTTTCATCGTAAGATATAATATGATTTGCGAAGTGTTATGTATTCCTCGTCTACACATCAAATGAATGTAAATGCGACACTTCCTTGCTAGGAAATAGCGTCTGCAGATGTCTACCTATCGTAGCAATAGAGTTCTCGTACTTCTTAGAACGCGATATCGCATCTCATTTCTATGTTTCATGGTAAGATATAATATGATTTGCCAAGTGTTATGTATTCCTCGTCTACACTTCAATTGAATGTAAATGCGACACTTCCTTGCAAGGAAATAGCGTTTGCAGATGTCTAGGTATCGTAGCAATAGAGTTCTAATGCTTCTTAAAACGCGATATTGCATCTCATTTCTATGTTTCATCGTAAGATATAATATGATTTGCGAAGTGTTATGTATTCCTCGTCTACACATCAAATGAATGTAAATGCGACACTTCCTTGCTAGAAAATAGCGTCTGCAGATGTCTACCTATCGTAGCAATAGAGTTCTAGTACTTCTTAGATCGCGATATCGCATCTCATTTCTATGTTTCATGGTAAGGTATAACATGATTTGCGAAGTGTCATGTATTCCTCGTCTACACTTCAAATGAATGTGAATGCGATACTTCCTCGCTAGGAAATAGCTTCTGCAGATGTCTAGGTATCGTAGCAATAGAGTTCTAATGCTTCTTAAAACGCGATATCGCATCTCATTTCTATGTTTCATGGTAAGATATAATATGATTTGCCAAGTGTTATGTATTCCTCGACTACACTTCAATTGAATGTAAATGCGACACTTCCTTGCAAGGAAATAGCGTTTGCAGATGTCTACGTATCGTAGCAATAGAGTTCTTATGATTCTTAAAACGCGATATCGCATCTCACTTCTATGTTTCATGGTAAGATATAATATGACTTGCGAAGTGTTATGTATTCCTCGTCTACACTTCAAATGAATGTAAATGCGACACTTCCTTGCAAGGAAATAGCGTTTGCAGATGTCTACGTATCGTAGCAATAGAGTTCTTATGATTCTTAAAACGCGATATCGCATCTCATTTCTATGTTTCATGGTAAGATATAATATGATTTGCGAAGTGTTATGTATTCCTCGTCTACACATCAAATGAATGTAAATGCGACACTTCCTTGCTAGGAAATAGCGTCTGCAGATGTCTACCTATCGTAGCAATAGAGTTCTAGTACTTCTTAGAACGCGATATCGCATCTCATTTCTATGTTTCATGGTAAGATATAACATGATTTGCGAAGTGTCATGTATTCCTCGTCTACACTTCAAATGAATGTGAATGCGATACTTCCTCGCTAGGAAATAGCGTCTGCAGATGTCTAGGTATCGTAGCAATAGAGTTCTAATGCTTCTTAAAACGCGATATCGCATCTCATTTCTATGTTTCATGGTAAGATATAATATGATTTGCCAAGTGTTATGTATTCCTCGTCTACACTTCAATTGAATGTAAATGCGACACTTCCTTGCAAGGAAATAGCGTTTGCAGATGTCTACGTATCGTAGCAATAGGGTTCTTATGATTCTTAAAACGCGATATCGCATCTCATTTCTATGTTTCATGGTAAGGAATAACATGATTTGCGAAGTGTCATGTATTCCTCGTCTACACTTCAAATGAATGTGAATGCGATACTTCCTCGCTAGGAAATAGCGTTTGCAGATGTCTAGGTATCGTAGCAATAGAGTTCTAATGCTTCTTAAAACGCGATATCGCATCTCATTTCTATGTTTCATGGTAAGATATAATATGACTTGCGAAGTGTTATGTATTCCTCGTCTACACTTCAAATGAATGTAAATGCGATACTTCCTTGCTAGGAAATAGCGTTTGCAGATGTCTACGTATCGTAGCAATAGAGTTCTAATGCTTCTTAAAACGCGATATCGCATCTCATTTCTATGTTTCATCGTAAGATATAATATTCATTGTGAAGTGTTATGCATTCCTCGTCTACACTTCAAATGAATGTAAATGCGACACTTCCTTGCAAGGAAATAGCGTCTGCAGATGTCTACCTATCGTAGCAATAGAGTTCTAGTACTTCTTAGAACGCGATATCGCATCTCATTTCTATGTTTCATGGTAAGGTATAACATGATTTGCGAAGTGTCATGTATTCCTCGTCTACACTTCAAATGAATGTGAATGCGATACTTCCTCGCTAGGAAATAGCGTCTGCAGATGTCTAGATATCGTAGCAATAGAGTTCTAATGCTTCTTAAAACGCGATATCGCATCTCATTTCTATGTTTCATGGTAAGATATAATATGATTTGCCAAGTGTTATGTATTCCTCGTCTACACTTCAATTGAATGTAAATGCGACACTTCCTTGCAAGGAAATAGCGTTTGCAGATGTCTACGTATCGTAGCAATAGGGTTCTTATGATTCTTAAAACGCGATATCGCATCTCATTTCTATGTTTCATGGTAAGGTATAACATGATTTGCGAAGTGTCATGTATTCCTCGTCTACACTTCAAATGAATGTGAATGCGATACTTCCTCGCTAGGAAATAGCGTCTGCAGATGTCTAGGTATCGTAGCAATAGAGTTCTAATGCTTCTTAAAACGCGATATCGCATCTCATTTCTATGTTTCATGGTAAGATATAATATGACTTGCGAAGTGTTATGTATTACTCGTCTACACTTCAAATGAATGTGAATGCGACACTTTCTCGCTAGGAAATAGCGTTTGCAGATGCCTACGTATCGTAGCAATAGATTTCTAATGCTTCTTAAAACGCGAGATCGCATCCCATTTCTATGTTTCATGGTAAGATATAAAATGATTTGCGAAGTGTTATGTATTCCTCGTCTACACTTCAAATGAATGTAAATACGACACTTCCTTGCTAGGAAATAGCGTCTGCAGATGTCTAGGTATCGTAGCAATAGAGTTCTAATGCTTCTTAAAACGAGATATTGCATCTCATATCTATGTTTCATGATAAGATATAATATTCATTGTGAAGTGTTATGCATTCCTCGTCTACGATTCAAATGAATGTAAATGCGACACTTCTTTGCAAGGAAATAGCGTTTGCATATGTCTACGTACCGTAGCAATAGAGTTCTTATGATTCTTAAAACGCGATATCGCATCTCATTTCTATGTTTCATGGTAAGATATAATATGATTTGCGAAGTGTTATGTATTCCTCGTCTACACATCAAATGAATGTAAATGCGACACTTCTTTGCAAGGAAATAGCGTTTGCAGATGTCTACGTATCGTAGCAATAGAGTTCTTATGATTCTTAAAACGCGATATCGCATCTCATTTCTATGTTTCATGGTAAGATATAATATGATTTGCGAAGTGTTATGTATTCCTCATCTACACATCAAATGAATGTAAATGCGACACTTCCTTGCAAGGAAATAGCGTTTGCAGATGTCTACGTATCGTAGCAATAGAGTTCTAATGCTTCTTAAAACGCGATATCGCATCTCATTTCTATGTTTCATGGTAAGATATAATATGACTTGCGAAGTGTTATGTATTCCTCGTCTACACTTCAAATGAATGTAAATGCGACACTTTCTCGCTAGGAAATAGCGTTTGCAGATGCCTACGTATCGTAGCAATAGATTTCTAATGCTTCTTAAAACGCGAGATCGCATCCCATTTCTATGATTCGTGGTAAGATATAAAATGATTTGCGAAGTGTTATGTATTCCTCGTCTACACTTCAAATGAATGTAAATACGACACTTCCTTGCTAGGAAATAGCGTCTGCAGATGTCTAGGTATCGTAGCAATAGAGTTCTAATGCTTCTTAAAACGCGAGATCGCATCCCATTTCTATGTTTCATGGTAAGATATAAAATGATTTGCGAAGTGTTATGTATTCCTCGTCTACACTTCAAATGAATGTAAATGCGACACTTCCTTGCTAGGAAATAGCGACTGCAGATGTCTAGGTATCGTAGCAATAGAGTTCTAATGCTTCTTAAAACGAGATATTGCATCTCATATCTATGTTTCATGATAAGATATAATATTCATTGTGAAGTGTTATGCATTCCTCGTCTACGATTCAAATGAATGTAAATGCGACACTTCCTTGCAAGGAAATAGCGTTTGCAGATGCCTACGTATCGTAGTAATAGACTTCTAATGCTTCTTAAAACGCGATATCGCATCTCATTTCTATGTTTCATGGTAAGATATAATATGATTTGCGAAGTGTTATGTTTTCCTCGTCTACACTTCAAATGAATGTGAATGCGACACTTTCTCGCTAGGAAATAGCGTTTGCAGATGCCTACGTATCGTAGCAATAGATTTCTAATGCTTCTTAAAACGCGAGATCGCATCCCATTTCTATGTTTCATGGTAAGATATAAAATGATTTGCGAAGTGTTATGTATTCCTCGTCTACACTTCAAATGAATGTAAATGCGACACTTCCTTGCTAGGAAATAGCGTCTGCAGATGTCTAGGTATCGTAGCAATAGAGTTCTAATGCTTCTTAAAACGAGATATTGCATCTCATATCTATGTTTCATGATAAGATATAATATTCATTGTGAAGTATTATGCATTCCTCGTCTACACTTCAAATGAATGTAAATGCGACACTTCCTTCAAAGGAAATAGCGCTTGCAGATGTCTACGTATCGTAGCAATAGAGTTCTTATGATTCTTAAAACGCAATATCGCATCTCATTTCTATGTTTCATGGTAAGATATAATATGATTTGCGAAGTGTTATGTATTCCTCGTCTACACTTCAAATGAATGTAAATGCGACACTTCTTTGCAAGGAAATAGCGTTTGCAGATGTCTACGTATCGTAGCAATAGAGATCTTATGATTCTTAAAACGCGATATCGCATCTCATTTCTATGTTTCATGGTAAGATATAATATTATTTGCGAAGTGTTATGCATTCCTCGTCTACGATTCAAATGAATGTAAATGCGACACTTCCTTGCAAGGAAATAGCGTTTGCAGATGTCTACGTATCGTAGCAATAGAGTTCTAATGCTTCTTAAGACGCGATATCGCATCTCATTTCTATGTTTCATGGTAAGATATAATATGATTTGCGAAGTGTTATGTTTTCCTCGTCTACACTTCAAATGAATGTGAATGCGACACTTTCTCGCTAGGAAATAGCGTTTGCAGATGCCTACGTATCGTAGCAATAGATTTCTAATGCATCTTAAATCGCGAGATCGCATCCCATTTCTATGTTTCATGGTAAGATATAAAATGATTTGCGAAGTGTTACGTATTCCTCGTCTACACTTCAAATGAATGTAAATGCGACATTTCCTTGCTAGGAAATAGCGTCTGCAGATGTCTAGGTATCGTAGCAATAGAGTTCTAATGCTTCTTAAAACGAGATATTGCATCTCATATCTATGTTTCATGATAAGATATAATATTCATTGTGAAGTGTTATGCATTCCTCGTCTACACTTCAAATGAATGTAAATGCGACACTTCCTTGCAAGGAAATAGCGTTTGCAGATGTCTACGTATCGTAGCAATAGAGTTCTTATGATTCTTAAAACGCGATATCGCATCTCATTTCTATGTGTCATGGTAAGATATAATATGATTTGCGAAGTGTTATGTATTCCTCGTCTACACATCAACTGAATGTAAATGCGACACTTCCTTGCAAGGAAATAGCGTTTGCAAATGTCTACCTATCGTAGCAATAGTGTTCTAACGCTTCTTGAAACGCGATATCGCATCTCATTTCTATGTTTCATGATAAGATATAATATGATTTGCGAAGTGTCATGTATTCCTCGTCTACACTTCAAATGAATGTAAATGCGACACTTCCTTGCAAGGAAATAGCGTTTGCAGATGTCTACGTATCGTAGCAATAGAGTTCTAATGCTTCTTAAAACGCGATATCGCATCTCATTTCTATGTTTCATCGTAAGATATAATATGATTTGCGAAGTGTTATATATTCCTCGACTACGCATCAAATGAATGTAAATGCGACACTTCCTTGCTAGGAAATAGCGTCTGCAGATGTCTACCTATCGTAGCAATAGAGTTCTAGTACTTCTTAGAACGCGATATCGCATCTCATTTCTATGTTTCATGGTAAGATATAATATGATTTGCCAAGTGTTATGTATTCCTCGTCTACACTTCAATTGAATGTAAATGCGACACTTCCTTGCAAGGAAATAGCGTTTGCAGATGTCTAGGTATCGTAGCAATAGAGTTCTAATGCTTCTTAAAACGAGATATTGCATCTCATATCTATGTTTCATGGTAAGATATAATATTCATTGCGAAGTGTTATGCATTCCTCGTCTACGATACAAATGAATGAAAATGCGACACTTCCTTGCAAGGAAATAGCGTTTGCAGATGTCTACGTATCGAAGCAATAGAGTTCAAATGCTTCTTAAAACGGGATATTGCATCTCATATCTACGTTTCATGATAAGATATAATATTCATTGCGAAGTGTTATGTATTCCTCGTCTACACATCAAATGAATGTAAATGCGACACTTCCTTGCAAGGAAATAGCGTTTGCAGATGTCTACGTATCGTAGCAATAGGGTTCTAATGCTTCTTAAAACGCGATATCGCATCTCATTTCTATGTTTCATGGTAAGATATAATATGACTTGCGAAGTGTTATGTATTCCTCGTCTACACTTCAAATGAATGTAAATGCGACACTTCCTTGCTAGGAAATAGCGTCTGCAGATGTCTAGGTATCGTAGCAATAGAGTTCTAATGCTTCTTAAAACGCGATATCGCATCTCATTTCTATGTTTCATGGTAAGATATAATATGATTTGCGAAGTGTTATGTATTCCTCGTCTACACTTCAAATGAATGTAAATGCGACACTTCCTTGCAAGGAAATAGCGTTTGCAAATGTCTACGTATCGTAGCAATAGAGTTCTAATGCTTCTTAAAACGCGATATCGCATCTCATTTCTATGTTTCATGGTAAGATATAATATGATTTGCGAAGTGTTATGTTTTCCTCGTCTACACTTCAAATGAATGTGAATGCGACACTTTCTCGCTAGGAAATAGCGTTTGCAGATGCCTACGTATCGTAGCAATAGATTTCTAATGCATCTTAAATCGCGAGATCGCATCCCATTTCTATGTTTCATGGTAAGATATAAAATGATTTGCGAAGTGTTATGTATTCCTCGTCTACACTTCAAATGAATGTAAATGCGACATTTCCTTGCTAGGAAATAGCGTCTGCAGATGTCTAGGTATCGTAGCAATAGAGTTCTAATGCTTCTTAAAACGAGATATTGCATCTCATATCTATGTTTCATGATAAGATATAATATTCATTGTGAAGTGTTATGCATTCCTCGTCTACACGTCAAATGAATGTAAATGCGACACTTCCTTGCAAGGAAATAGCGTTTGCAGATGTCTACGTATCGTAGCAATAGAGTTCTTATGATTCTTAAAACGCGATATCGCATCTCATTTCTATGTTTCATGATAAGATATAATATGATTTGCGAAGTGTTATGTATTCCTCGTCTACACATCAACTGAATGTAAATGCGACACTTCCTTGCAAGGAAATAGCGTTTGCAAATGTCTACCTATCGTAGCAATAGTGTTCTAATGCTTCTTAAAACGCGATATCGCATCTCATTTCTATGTTTCATGATAAGATATAATATGATTTGCGAAGTGTCATGTATTCCTCGTCTACACTTCAAATGAATGTAAATGCGACACTTCCTTGCAAGGAAATAGCGTTTGCAGATGTCTACGTATCGTAGCAATAGAGTTCTAATGCTTCTTAAAACGCGATATCGCATCTCATTTCTATGTTTCATCGTAAGATATAATATGATTTGCGAAGTGTTATGTATTCCTCGTCTACACATCAAATGAATGTAAATGCGACACTTCCTTGCTAGGAAATAGCGTCTGCAGATGTCTACCTATCGTAGCAATAGAGTTCTAGTACTTCTTAGAACGCGATATCGCATCTCATTTCTATGTTTCATGGTAAGATATAATATGATTTGCCAAGTGTTATGTATTCCTCGTCTACACTTCAATTGAATGTAAATGCGACACTTCCTTGCAAGGAAATAGCGTTTGCAGATGTCTAGGTATCGTAGCAATAGAGTTCTAATGCTTCTTAAAACGAGATATTGCATCTCATATCTATGTTTCATGATAAGATATAATATTCATTGTGAAGTGTTATGCATTCCTCGTCTACACGTCAAATGAATGTAAATGCGACACTTCCTTGCAAGGAAATAGCGTTTGCAGATGTCTACGTATCGTAGCAATAGAGTTCTTATGTTTCTTAAAACGCGATATCGCATCTCATTTCTATGTTTCATGGTAAGATATAATATGATTTGCGAAGTGTTATGTATTCCTCGTTTACACATCAACTGAATGTAAATGCGACACTTCCTTGCAAGGAAATAGCGTTTGCAAATGTCTACCTATGGTAGCAATAGTGTTCTAATGCTTCTTAAAACGCGATATCGCATCTCATTTCTATGTTTCATGATAAGATATAATATGATTTGCGAAGTGTCATGTATTCCTCGTCTACACTTCAAATGAATGTAAATGCGACACTTCCTTGCAAGGAAATAGCGTTTGCAGATGTCTACGTATCGTAGCAATAGAGTTCTAATGCTTCTTAAAACGCGATATCGCATCTCATTTCTATGTTTCATCGTAAGATATAATATGATTTGCGAAGTGTTATGTATTCCTCGTCTACACATCAAATGAATGTAAATGCGACACTTCCTTGCAAGGAAATAGCGTTTGCAGATGTCTACGTATCGTAGCAATAGAGTTCTTATGATTCTTAAAACGCGATATCGCATCTCATTTCTATGTTTCATGGTAAGATATAATATGACTTGCGAAGTGTTATGTATTCCTCGTCTACACTTCAAATGAATGTAAATGCTACACTTCCTTGCTAGGAAATAGCGTTTGCAGATGTCTACGTATCGTAGCAATAGAGTTCTAATGCTTCTTAAAACGCGATATCGCATCTCATTTCTATGTTTCATCGTAAGATATAATATGATTTGCGAAGTGTTATGTATTCCTCGTCTACACATCAAATGAATGTAAATGCGACACTTCCTTGCTAGAAAATAGCGTCTGCAGATGTCTACCTATCGTAGCAATAGAGTTCTAGTACTTCTTAGAACGCGATATTGCATCTCATTTCTATGTTTCATGGTAAGGTATAACATGATTTGCGAAGTGTCATGTATTCCTCGTCTACACTTCAAATGAATGTGAATGCGATACTTCCTCGCTAGGAAATAGCGTCTGCAGATGTCTAGGTATCGTAGCAATAGAGTTCTAATGCTTCTTAAAACGCGATATCGCATCTCATTTCTATGTTTCATGGTAAGATATAATATGATTTGCCAAGTGTTATGTATTCCTCGACTACACTTCAATTGAATGTAAATGCGACACTTCCTTGCAAGGAAATAGCGTTTGCAGATGTCTACGTATCGTAGCAATAGAGTTCTTATGATTCTTAAAACGCGATATCGCATCTCACTTCTATGTTTCATGGTAAGATATAATATTACTTGCGAAGTGTTATGTATTCCTCGTCTACACTTCAAATGAATGTAAATGCGACACTTCCTTGCAAGGAAATAGCGTTTGCAGATGTCTACGTATCGTAGCAGTAGAGTTCTTATGATTCTTAAAACGCGATATCGCATCTCATTTCTATGTTTCATGGTAAGATATAATATGATTTGCGAAGTGTTATGTATTCCTCGTCTACACATCAAATGAATGTAAATGCGACACTTCCTTGCTAGGAAATAGCGTCTGCAGATGTCTACCTATCGTAGCAATAGAGTTCTAGTACTTCTTAGAACGCGATATCGCATCTCATTTCTATGTTTCATGGTAAGATATAACATGATTTGCGAAGTGTCATGTATTCCTCGTCTACACTTCAAATGAATGTGAATGCGATACTTCCTCGCTAGGAAATAGCGTCTGCAGATGTCTAGGTATCGTAGCAATAGAGTTCTAATGCTTCTTAAAACGCGATATCGCATCTCATTTCTATGTTTCATGGTAAGATATAATATGATTTGCCAAGTGTTATGTATTCCTCGTCTACACTTCAATTGAATGTAAATGCGACACTTCCTTGCAAGGAAATAGCGTTTGCAGATGTCTACGTATCGTAGCAATAGGGTTCTTATGATTCTTAAAACGCGATATCGCATCTCATTTCTATGTTTCATGGTAAGGAATAACATGATTTGCGAAGTGTCATGTATTCCTCGTCTACACTTCAAATGAATGTGAATGCGATACTTCCTCGCTAGGAAATAGCGTCTGCAGATGTCTAGGTATCGTAGCAATAGAGTTCTAATGCTTCTTAAAACGCGATATCGCATCTCATTTCTATGTTTCATGGTAAGATATAATATGACTTGCGAAGTGTTATGTATTCCTCGTCTACACTTCAAATGAATGTAAATACGACACTTCCTTGCAAGGAAATAGCGTTTGCAGATGTCTACGTATCGTAGCAATAGTGTTCTTATGATTCTTAAAACGCGATATCGCATCTCATTTCTATGTTTCATGGTAAGGTATAACATGATTTGCGAAGTGTCATGTATTCCTCGTCTACACTTCAAATGAATGTAAATGCGACACTTTCTCGCTAGGAAATAGCGTCTGCAGATGTCTACCTATCGTAGCAATAGAGTTCTAGTACTTCTTAGAACGCGATATCGCATCTCATTTCTATGTTTCATGGTAAGATATAATATGATTTGCCAAGTGTTATGTATTCCTCGTCTACACTTCAATTGAATGTAAATGCGACACTTCCTTGCAAGGAAATAGCGTTTGCAGATGTCTAGGTATCGCAGCAATAGAGTTCTAATGCTTCTTAAAACGAGATATTGCATCTCATATCTATGTTTCATGATAAGATATAATATTCATTGTGAAGTGTTATGCATTCCTCGTCTACACTTCAAATGAATGTAAATGCGACACTTCCTTGCAAGGAAATAGCGTTTGCAGATGTCTACGTATCGTAGCAATAGAGTTCTTATGATTCTTAAACGCGATATCGCATCTCATTTCTATGTTTCATGGTAAGATATAATATGACTTGCGAAGTGTTATGTATTCCTCGTCTACACTTCAAATGAATGTAAATGCGATACTTCCTTGCTAGGAAATAGCGTTTGCAGATGTCTACGTATCGTAGCAATAGAGTTCTAATGCTTCTTAAAACGCGATATCGCATCTCATTTCTATGTTTCATCGTAAGATATAATATTCATTGTGAAGTGTTATGCATTCCTCGTCTACACTTCAAATGAATGTAAATGCGACACTTCCTTGCAAGGAAATAGCGTCTGCAGATGTCTACCTATCGTAGCAATAGAGTTCTAGTACTTCTTAGAACGCGATATCGCATCTCATTTCTATGTTTCATGGTAAGGTATTACATGATTTGCGAAGTGTCATGTATTCCTCGTCTACACTTCAAATGAATGTGGATGCGATACTTCCTCGCTAGGAAATAGCGTCTGCAGATGTCTAGATATCGTAGAAATAGAGTTCTAATGCTTCTTAAAACGCGATATCGCATCTCATTTCTATGTTTCATGGTAAGATATAATATGATTTGCCAAGTGTTATGTATTCCTCGTCTACACTTCAATTGAATGTAAATGCGACACTTCCTTGCAAGGAAATAGCGTTTGCAGATGTCTACGTATCGTAGCAATAGGGTTCTTATGATTCTTAAAACGCGATATCGCATCTCATTTCTATGTTTCATGGTAAGGTATAACATGATTTGCGAAGTGTCATGTATTCCTCGTCTACACTTCAAATGAATGTGAATGCGATACTTCCTCGCTAGGAAATAGCGTCTGCAGATGTCTAGGTATCGTAGCAATAGAGTTCTAATGCTTCTTAAAACGCGATATCGCATCTCATTTCTATGTTTCATGGTAAGATATAATATGATTTGCGAAGTGTTATGTATTCCTCGTCTACACATCAAATGAATGTAAATGCGACACTTCTTTGCAAGGAAATAGCGTTTGCAGATGTCTACGTATCGTAGCAATAGAGTTCTTATGATTCTTAAAACGCGATATCGCATCTCATTTCTATGTTTCATGGTAAGATATAATATGATTTGCGAAGTGTTATGTATTCCTCGTCTACACATCAAATGAATGTAAATGCGACACTTCCTTGCAAGGAAATAGCGTTTGCAGATGTCTACGTATCGTAGCAATAGAGTTCTAATGCTTCTTAAAACGCGATATCGCATCTCATTTCTATGTTTCATGGTAAGATATAATATGACTTGCGAAGTGTTATGTATTCCTCGTCTACACTTCAAATGAATGTAAATGCGACACTTTCTCGCTAGGAAATAGCGTTTGCAGATGCCTACGTATCGTAGCAATAGATTTCTAATGCTTCTTAAAACGCGAGATCGCATCCCATTTCTATGATTCATGGTAAGATATAAAATGATTTGCGAAGTGTTATGTATTCCTCGTCTACACTTCAAATGAATGTAAATACGACACTTCCTTGCTAGGAAATAGCGTCTGCAGATGTCTAGGTATCGTAGCAATAGAGTTCTAATGCTTCTTAAAACGCGAGATCGCATCCCATTTCTATGTTTCATGGTAAGATATAAAATGATTTGCGAAGTGTTATGTATTCCTCGTCTACACTTCAAATGAATGTAAATGCGACACTTCCTTGCTAGGAAATAGCGACTGCAGATGTCTAGGTATCGTAGCAATAGAGTTCTAATGCTTCTTAAAACGAGATATTGCATCTCATATCTATGTTTCATGATAAGATATAATATTCATTGTGAAGTATTATGCATTCCTCGTCTACACTTCAAATGAATGTAAATGCGACACTTCCTTGCAAGGAAATAGCGCTTGCAGATGTCTACGTATCGTAGCAATAGAGTTCTTATGATTCTTAAAACGCAATATCGCATCTCATTTCTATGTTTCATGGTAAGATATAAAATGATTTGCGAAGTGTTATGTATTCCTCGTCTACACTTCAAATGAATGTAAATGCGACACTTCCTTGCTAGGAAATAGCGTCTGCAGATGTCTAGGTATCGTAGCAATAGAGTTCTAATGCTTCTTAAAACGAGATATTGCATCTCATATCTATGTTTCATGATAAGATATAATATTCATTGTGAAGTGTTATGCATTCCTCGTCTACGATTCAAATGAATGTAAATGCGACACTTCCTTGCAAGGAAATAGCGTTTGCAGATGTCTACGTATCGTAGCAATAGACTTCTAATGCTTCTTAAAACGCGATATCGCATCTCATTTCTATGTTTCATGGTAAGATATAATATGATTTGCGAGGTGTTATGTTTTCCTCGTCTACACTTCAAATGAATGTGAATGCGACACTTTCTCGCTAGGAAATAGCGTTTGCAGATGCCTACGTATCGTAGCAATAGATTTCTAATGCTTCTTAAAACGCGAGATCGCATCCCATTTCTATGTTTCATGGTAAGATATAAAATGATTTGCGAAGTGTTATGTATTCCTCGTCTACACTTCAAATGAATGTAAATGCGACACTTCCTTGCTAGGAAATAGCGTCTGCAGATGTCTAGGTATCGTAGCAATAGAGTTCTAATGCTTCTTAAAACGAGATATTGCATCTCATATCTATGTTTCATGATAAGATATAATATTCATTGTGAAGTATTATGCATTCCTCGTCTACACTTCAAATGAATGTAAATGCGACACTTCCTTCAAAGGAAATAGCGCTTGCAGATGTCTACGTATCGTAGCAATAGAGTTCTTATGATTCTTAAAACGCAATATCGCATCTCATTTCTATGTTTCATGGTAAGATATAATATGATTTGCGAAGTGTTATGTATTCCTCGTCTACACTTCAAATGAATGTAAATGCGACACTTCTTTGCAAGGAAATAGCGTTTGCAGATGTCTACGTATCGTAGCAATAGAGATCTTATGATTCTTAAAACGCGATATCGCATCTCATTTCTATGTTTCATGGTAAGATATAATATTATTTGCGAAGTGTTATGCATTCCTCGTCTACGATTCAAATGAATGTAAATGCGACACTTCCTTGCAAGGAAATAGCGTTTGCAGATGACTACGTATCGTAGCAATAGAGTTCTTATGATTCTTAAAACGCGATATCGCATCTCATTTCTGTTTCATGGTAAGATATAATATGATTTGCGAAGTGTTATGCATTCCTCGTCTACACTTCAAATGAATGTAAATGCGACACTTCCTTGCAAGGAAATAGCGTTTACAGATGTCTACGTATCGTAGCAATAGAGTTCTTATGATTCTTAAAACGCGATATCGCATCTCATTTCTATGTTTCATGGTAAGATATAATATGATTTGCGAAGTGTTATGTATTCCTCGTGTACACATCAACTGAATGTAAATGCGACACTTCCTTGCAAGGAAATAGCGTTTGCAAATGTCTACCTATCGTAGCAATAGTGTTCTAATGCTTCTTAAAACGCGATATCGCATCTCATTTCTATGTTTCATGATAAGATATAATATGATTTGCGAAGTGTCATGTATTCCTCGTCTGCACTTCAAATGAATGTAAATGCGACACTTCCTTGCAAGGAAATAGCGTTTGCAGATGTCTACGTATCGTAGCAATAGAGTTCTAATGCTTCTTAAAACGCGATATCGCATCTAATTTCTATGTTTCATGGTAAGATATAATATGATTTGCAGAGTGTTATGTATTCCTCGTCTACACTTCAAATGAATGTAAATGCGACACTTCCTTGCAAGGAAATAGCGTTTGCAGATGTCTACGTATCGTAGCAATAGTGTTCTAATGCTTCTTAAAACGCGATATCGCATCTCATTTCTATGTTTCATGGTAAGATATAATATGATTTGCGAAGTGTTATGTATTCCTCGTCTACACTTCAAATGAATGTAAATGCGACACTTCCTTGCAAGGAAATAGCGTTTGCAGATGTCTACGTATCGTAGCAATAGAGTTCTAATGCTTCTTAAAACGCGATATCGCATCTCATTTCTATGTTTCATGGAAAGATATAATATGATTTGCGAAGTGTTATGTATTCCTCGTCTACACTTCAAATGAATGTAAATGCGACACTTCCTTGCAAGGAAATAGCGTTTGCAAATGTCTACCTATCGTAGCAATAGTGTTCTAATGCTTCTTAAAACGCGATATCGCATCTCATTTCTATGTTTCATGATAAGATATAATATGATTTGCGAAGTGTCATGTATTCCTCGTCTACACTTCAAATGAATGTAAATGCGACACTTCCTTGCAAGGAAATAGCGTTTGCAGATACCTACGTATCGTAGCAATAGAGTTCTAATGCTTCTTAAAACGCGATATCGCATCTCATTTCTATGTTTCATGGTAAGATATAATATGATTTGCGAAGTGTTATGTATTCCTCGTCTACACATCAACTGAATGTAAATGCGACACTTCCTTGCAAGGAAATAGCGCTTGCAAATGTCTACCTATCGTAGCAATAGTGTTCTAATGCTCCTTAAAACGCGATATCGCATCTCATTTCTATGTTTCATGGTAAGATATAATATGATTTGCGAAGTGTTATGTATTCCTCGTCTACACATCAACTGAATGTAAATGCGACACTTCCTTGCAAGGAAATAGCGTTTGCAAATGTCTACCTATCGTAGCAATAGTGTTCTAATGCTTCTTAAAACGCGATATCGCATCTCATTTCTATGTTTCATGATAAGATATAATATGATTTGCGAAGTGTCATGTATTCCTCGTCTACACTTCAAATGAATGTAAATGCGACACTTCCTTGCAAGGAAATAGCGTTTGCAGATGTCTACGTATCGTAGCAATAGAGTTCTAACGCTTCTTAGAACGCGATATCGCATCTCATTTCTATGTTTCATGGTAAGATATAATATGATTTGCTAAGTGTTATGTATTCCTCGTCTACACATCAAATGAATGTAAATGCGACACTTCCTTGCAAGGAAATAGCGTTTGCAGATGTCTACGTATCGTAGCAATAGAGTTCTAATGCTTCTTAAAACGCGATATCGCATCTCATTTCTATGTTTCATGATAAGATATAATATGATTTGCGAAGTGTCATGTATTCCTCGTCTACACTTCAAATGAATGTAAATGCGACACTTCCTTGCAAGGAAATAGCGTTTGCAGATACCTACGTATCGTAGCAATAGAGTTCTAATGCTTCTTAAAACGCGATATCGCATCTCATTTCTATGTTTCATGGTAAGATATAATATGATTTGCGAAGTGTTATGTATTCCTCGTCTACACATCAACTGAATGTAAATGCGACACTTCCTTGCAAGGAAATAGCGCTTGCAAATGTCTACCTATCGTAGCAATAGTGTTCTAATGCTTCTTAAAACGCGATATCGCATCTCATTTCTATGTTTCATGATAAGATATAATATGATTTGCGAAGTGTCATGTATTCCTCGTCTACACTTCAAATGAATGTAAATGCGACACTTCCTTGCAAGGAAATAGCGTTTGCAGATGTCTACGTATCGTAGCAATAGAGTTCTAACGCTTCTTAGAACGCGATATCGCATCTCATTTCTATGTTTCATGGTAAGATATAATATGATTTGCTAAGTGTTATGTATTCCTCGTCTACACATCAAATGAATGTAAATGCGACACTTCCTTGCAAGGAAATAGCGTTTGCAGATGTCTACGTATCGTAGCAATAGAGTTCTAATGCTTCTTAGAACGCGATATCGCATCTCATTTCTATGTTTCATGATAAGATATAATATGATTTGCGAAGTGTCATGTATTCCTCGTCTACACTTCAAATGAATGTAAATGCGACACTTCCTTGCAAGGAAATAGCGTTTGCAGATGTCTACGTATCGTAGCAATAGAGTTCTAATGCTTCTTAAAACGCGATATTGCATCTCATTTCTATGTTTCATGGTAAGGTATAACATGATTTGCGAAGTGTCATGTATTCCTCGTCTACACTTCAAATGAATGTAAATGCGACACTTTCTCGCTAGGAAATAGCGTCTGCAGATGTCTACCTATCGTAGCAATAGAGTTCTAGTACTTCTTAGAACGCGATATCGCATCTCATTTCTATGTTTCATGGTAAGATATAATATGATTTGCCAAGTGTTATGTATTCCTCGTCTACACTTCAATTGAATGTAAATGCGACACTTCCTTGCAAGGAAATAGCGTTTGCAGATGTCTAGGTATCGCAGCAATAGAGTTCTAATGCTTCTTAAAACGAGATATTGCATCTCATATCTATGTTTCATGATAAGATATAATATTCATTGTGAAGTGTTATGCATTCCTCGTCTACACTTCAAATGAATGTAAATGCGACACTTCCTTGCAAGGAAATAGCGTTTGCAGATGTCTACGTATCGTAGCAATAGAGTTCTTATGATTCTTAAACGCGATATCGCATCTCATTTCTATGTTTCATGGTAAGATATAATATGACTTGCGAAGTGTTATGTATTCCTCGTCTACACTTCAAATGAATGTAAATGCGATACTTCCTTGCTAGGAAATAGCGTTTGCAGATGTCTACGTATCGTAGCAATAGAGTTCTAATGCTTCTTAAAACGCGATATCGCATCTCATTTCTATGTTTCATCGTAAGATATAATATTCATTGTGAAGTGTTATGCATTCCTCGTCTACACTTCAAATGAATGTAAATGCGACACTTCCTTGCAAGGAAATAGCGTCTGCAGATGTCTACCTATCGTAGCAATAGAGTTCTAGTACTTCTTAGAACGCGATATCGCATCTCATTTCTATGTTTCATGGTAAGGTATAACATGATTTGCGAAGTGTCATGTATTCCTCGTCTACACTTCAAATGAATGTGAATGCGATACTTCCTCGCTAGGAAATAGCGTCTGCAGATGTCTAGATATCGTAGCAATAGAGTTCTAATGCTTCTTAAAACGCGATATCGCATCTCATTTCTATGTTTCATGGTAAGATATAATATGATTTGCCAAGTGTTATGTATTCCTCGTCTACACTTCAATTGAATGTAAATGCGACACTTCCTTGCAAGGAAATAGCGTTTGCAGATATCTACGTATCGTAGCAATAGGGTTCTTATGATTCTTAAAACGCGATATCGCATCTCATTTCTATGTTTCATGGTAAGGTATAACATGATTTGCGAAGTGTCATGTATTCCTCGTCTACACTTCAAATGAATGTGAATGCGATACTTCCTCGCTAGGAAATAGCGTCTGCAGATGTCTAGGTATCGTAGCAATAGAGTTCTAATGCTTCTTAAAACGCGATATCGCATCTCATTTCTATGTTTCATGGTAAGATATAATATGACTTGCGAAGTGTTATGTATTCCTCGTCTACACTTCAAATGAATGTAAATGCGACACTTTCTCGCTAGGAAATAGCGTTTGCAGATGCCTACGTATCGTAGCAATAGAGTTCTAATGCTTCTTAAAACGCGATATCGCATCTCATTTCTATGTTTCATGGTAAGATATAATATGACTTGCGAAGTGTTATGTATTCCTCGTCTACACTTCAAATGAATGTAAATGCGACACTTTCTCGCTAGGAAATAGCGTTTGCAGATGCCTACGTATCGTAGCAATAGATTTCTAATGCTTCTTAAAACGCGAGATCGCATCCCATTTCTATGATTCATGGTAAGATACAAAATGATTTGCGAAGTGTTATGTATTCCTCGTCTACACTTCAAATGAATGTAAATACGACACTTCCTTGCTAGGAAATAGCGTCTGCAGATGTCTAGGTATCGTAGCAATAGAGTTCTAATGCTTCTTAAAACGCGAGATCGCATCCCATTTCTATGTTTCATGGTAAGATATAAAATGATTTGCGAAGTGTTATGTATTCCTCGTCTACACTTCAAATGAATGTAAATGCGACACTTCCTTGCTAGGAAATAGCGACTGCAGATGTCTAGGTATCGTAGCAATAGAGTTCTAATGCTTCTTAAAACGAGATATTGCATCTCATATCTATGTTTCATGATAAGATATAATATTCATTGTGAAGTATTATGCATTCCTCGTCTACACTTCAAATGAATGTAAATGCGACACTTCCTTGCAAGGAAATAGCGCTTGCAGATGTCTACGTATCGTAGCAATAGAGTTCTTATGATTCTTAAAACGCAATATCGCATCTCATTTCTATGTTTCATGGTAAGATATAAAATGATTTGCGAAGTGTTATGTATTCCTCGTCTACACTTCAAATGAATGTAAATGCGACACTTCCTTGATAGGAAATAGCGTCTGCAGATGTCTAGGTTTCGTAGCAATAGAGTTCTAATGCTTCTTAAAACGAGATATTGCATCTCATATCTATGTTTCATGATAAGATATAATATTCATTGTGAAGTGTTATGCATTCCTCGTCTACGATTCAAATGAATGTAAATGCGACACTTCCTTGCAAGGAAATAGCGTTTGCAGATGTCTACGTATCGTAGCAATAGACTTCTAATGCTTCTTAAAACGCGATATCGCATCTCATTTCTATGTTTCATGGTAAGATATAATATGATTTGCGAAGTGTTATGTTTTCCTCGTCTACACTTCAAATGAATGTGAATGCGACACTTTCTCGCTAGGAAATAGCGTTTGCAGATGCCTACGTATCGTAGCAATAGATTTCTAATGCTTCTTAAAACGCGAGATCGCATCCCATTTCTATGTTTCATGGTAAGATATAAAATGATTTGCGAAGTGTTATGTATTCCTCGTCTACACTTCAAATGAATGTAAATGCGACACTTCCTTGCTAGGAAATAGCGTCTGCAGATGTCTAGGTATCGTAGCAATAGAGTTCTAATGCTTCTTAAAACGAGATATTGCATCTCATATCTATGTTTCATGATAAGATATAATATTCATTGTGAAGTATTATGCATTCCTCGTCTACACTTCAAATGAATGTAAATGCGACACTTCCTTCAAAGGAAATAGCGCTTGCAGATGTCTACGTATCGTAGCAATAGAGTTCTTACGATTCTTAAAACGCAATATCGCATCTCATTTCTATGTTTCATGGTAAGATATAATATGATTTGCGAAGTGTTATGTATTCCTCGTCTACACTTCAAATGAATGTAAATGCGACACTTCTTTGCAAGGAAATAGCGTTTGCAGATGTCTACGTATCGTAGCAATAGAGATCTTATGATTCTTAAAACGCGATATCGCATCTCATTTCTATGTTTCATGGTAAGATATAATATTATTTGCGAAGTGTTATGCATTCCTCGTCTACGATTCAAATGAATGTAAATGCGACACTTCCTTGCAAGGAAATACCGTTTGCAGATGTCTACGTATCGTAGCAATAGAGTTCTTATGATTCTTAAAACGCGATATCGCATCTCATTTCTATGTTTCATGGTAAGATATAATATGATTTGCGAAGTGTCATGTATTCCTCGTCTACACTTCAAATGAATGTAAATGCGACACTTCCTTGCAAGGAAATAGCGTTTGCAGATGTCTACGTATCGTAGCAATGGATTTCTAATTTTTCTTAAAACGCGATATCGCATCTCATTTCTATGTTTCATGGTAAGATATAATATGATTTGCGAAGTGTTATGTATTCCTCGTCTACACTTCAATTGAATGTAAATGCGACACTTCCTTGCTAGGAAATAGCGTCTGCAGATATCTATGTATCGTAGCAATAGAGTTCTAATGCTTTTTAAAACGAGATATTGCATCTCATATCTATGTTTCATGATAAGATATAATATTCATTGTGAAGTGTTATGCATTCCTCGTCTACACTTCAACTGAATGTAAATGCGACACTTCCTTGCAAGGAAATAGCGCTTGCAGATGTCTACGTATCGTAGCAATAGAGTTCTTATGATTCTTAAAACGCGATATCGCATCTCATTTCTATGTTTCATGGTAAGATATAATATGATTTGCGAAGTGTTATGTATTCCTCGTCTACACTTCAAATGAATGTAAATGCGACACTTCTTTGCAAGGAAATAGCGTTTGCAGATGTCTACGTATCGTAGCAATAGAGTTCTTATGATTCTTAAAACGCGATATCGCATCACATTTCTATGTTTCATGGTAAGATATAATATGATTTGCGAAGTGTTATGTATTCCTCGTCTACACATCAAACGAATGTAAATGCGACACTTCTTTGCAAGGAAATAGCGTTTGCAGATGACTACGTATCGTAGCAATAGAGTTCTTATGATTCTTAAAACGCGATATCGCATCTCATTTCTGTTTCATGGTAAGATATAATATGATTTGCGAAGTGTTATGCATTCCTCGTCTACACTTCAAATGAATGTAAATGCGACACTTCCTTGCAAGGAAATAGCGTTTACAGATGTCTACGTATCGTAGCAATAGAGTTCTTATGATTCTTAAAACGCGATGTCGCATCTCATTTCTATGTTTCATGGTAAGATATAATATGATTTGCGAAGTGTTATGTATTCCTCGTGTACACATCAACTGAATGTAAATGCGACACTTCCTTGCAAGGAAATAGCGTTTGCAAATGTCTACCTATCGTAGCAATAGTGTTCTAATGCTTCTTAAAACGCGATATCGCATCTCATTTCTATGTTTCATGATAAGATATAATATGATTTGCGAAGTGTCATGTATTCCTCGTCTGCACTTCAAATGAATGTAAATGCGACACTTCCTTGCAAGGAAATAGCGTTTGCAGATGTCTACGTATCGTAGCAATAGAGTTCTAATGCTTCTTAAAACGCGATATCGCATCTAATTTCTATGTTTCATGGTAAGATATAATATGATTTGCAGAGTGTTATGTATTCCTCGTCTACACTTCAAATGAATGTAAATGCGACACTTCCTTGCAAGGAAATAGCGTTTGCAGATGTCTACGTATCGTAGCAATAGTGTTCTAATGCTTCTTAAAACGCGATATCGCATCTCATTTCTATGTTTCATGGTAAGATATAATATGATTTGCGAAGTGTTATGTATTCCTCGTCTACACTTCAAATGAATGTAAATGCGACACTTCCTTGCAAGGAAATAGCGTTTGCAAATGTCTACCTATCGTAGCAATAGTGTTCTAATGCTTCTTAAAACGCGATTTCGCATCTCATTTCTATGTTTCATGATAAGATATAATATGATTTGCGAAGTGTCATGTATTCCTCGTCTACACTTCAAATGAATGTAAATGCGACACTTCCTTGCAAGGAAATAGCGTTTGCAGATGTCTACGTATCGTAGCAATAGAGTTCTAATGCTTCTTAAAACGCGATATCGCATCTCATTTCTATGTTTCATGGAAAGATATAATATGATTTGCGAAGTGTTATGTATTCCTCGTCTACACTTCAAATGAATGTAAATGCGACACTTCCTTGCAAGGAAATAGCGTTTGCAAATGTCTACCTATCGTAGCAATAGTGTTCTAATGCTTCTTAAAACGCGATATCGCATCTCATTTCTATGTTTCATGATAAGATATAATATGATTTGCGAAGTGTCATGTATTCCTCGTCTACACTTCAAATGAATGTAAATGCGACACTTCCTTGCAAGGAAATAGCGTTTGCAGATATCTACGTATCGTAGCAATAGAGTTCTAATGCTTCTTAAAACGCGATATCGCATCTCATTTCTATGTTTCATGGTAAGATATAATATGATTTGCGAAGTGTTATGTATTCCTCGTCTACACATCAACTGAATGTAAATGCGACACTTCCTTGCAAGGAAATAGCGCTTGCAAATGTCTACCTATCGTAGCAATAGTGTTCTAATGCTCCTTAAAACGCGATATCGCATCTCATTTCTATGTTTCATGGTAAGATATAATATGATTTGCGAAGTGTTATGTATTCCTCGTCTACACATCAACTGAATGTAAATGCGACACTTCCTTGCAAGGAAATAGCGTTTGCAAATGTCTACCTATCGTAGCAATAGTGTTCTAATGCTTCTTAAAACGCGATATCGCATCTCACTTCTATGTTTCATGATAAGATATAATATGATTTGCGAAGTGTCATGTATTCCTCGTCTACACTTCAAATGAATGTAAATGCAACACTTCCTTGCAAGGAAATAGCGTTTGCAGATGTCTACGTATCGTAGCAATAGAGTTCTAACGCTTCTTAGAACGCGATATCGCATCTCATTTCTATGTTTCATGGTAAGATATAATATGATTTGCTAAGTGTTATGTATTCCTCGTCTACACATCAAATGAATGTAAATGCGACACTTCCTTGCAAGGAAATAGCGTTTGCAGATGTCTACGTATCGTAGCAATAGAGTTCTAATGCTTCTTAAAACGCGATATCGCATCTCATTTCTATGTTTCATGATAAGATATAATATGATTTGCGAAGTGTCATGTATTCCTCGTCTACACATCAACTGAATGTAAATGCGACACTTCCTTGCAAGGAAATAGCGTTTGCAAATGTCTACCTATCGTAGCAATAGTGTTCTAATGCTTCTTAAAACGCGATATCGCATCTCATTTCTATGTTTCATGGTAAGATATAATATGATTTGCGAAGTGTTATGTATTCCTCGTCTACACTTCAAATGAATGTAAATGCGACACTTCCTTGCAAGGAAATAGCGCTTGCAAATGTCTACCTATCGTAGCAATAGAGTTCTAATGCTTCTTAAAACGCGATATCGCATCTCATTTCTATGTTTCATGGTAAGATATAATATGATTTGCGAAGTGTTATGTATTCCTCGTCTACACTTCAAATGAATGTAAATGCGACACTTCCTTGCAAGGAAATAGCGTTTGCAAATGTCTACCTATCGTAGCAATACTGTTCTAATGCTTCCTAAAACGCGATATCGCATCTCATTTCTATGTTTCATGATAAGATATAATATGATTTGCGAAGTGTCATGTATTCCTCGTCTACACTTCAAATGAATGTAAATGCGACACTTCCTTGCAAGGAAATAGCGTTTGCAGATGTCTACGTATCGTAGCAATAGAGTTCTAATGCTTCTTAAAACGCGATATCGCATCTCATTTCTATGTTTCATGGTAAGATATAATATGATTTGCGAAGTGTTATGTATTCCTCGTCTACACATCAAATGAATGTAAATGCGACACTTCCTTGCAAGGAAATAGCGTTTGCAGATGTCTACGTATCGTAGCAATAGAGTTCTAATGCTTCTTAAAACGCGATATCGCATCTCATTTCTATGTTTCATGGTTAGATATAATATGACTTGCGAAGTGTTATGTATTCCTCGTCTACACTTCAAATGAATGTAAATGCGACACTTCATTGCTAGGAAATAGCGTCTGCAGATGTCTAGGTATCGTAGCAATAGAGTTCTAATGCTTCTTAAAACGCGATATCGCATCTCATTTCTATGTTTCATGGTAAGATATAATATGATTTGCGAAGTGTTATGTATTCCTCGTCTACACTTCAAATGAATGTAAATGCGACACTTCCTTGCAAGGAAATAGCGTTTGCAAATGTCTACCTATCGTAGCAATAGTGTTCTAATGCTTCTTAAAACGCGATATCGCATCTCATTTCTATGTTTCATGATAAGATATAATATGATTGGCGAAGTGTCATGTATTCCTCGTCTACACATCAAATGAATGTAAATGCGACACTTCCTTGCAAGGAAATAGCGTTTGCAGATGTCTACGTATCGTAGCAATAGAGTTCTAATGCTTCTTAAAACGCGATATCGCATCTCATTTCTATGTTTCATGGTAAGATATAATATGATTTGCGAAGTGTTATGTATTCCTCGTCTACACATCAACTGAATGTAAATGCGACACTTCCTTGCAAGGAAATAGCGTTTGCAAATGTCTACCTATCGTAGCAATAGTGTTCTAATGCTTCTTAAAACGCGATATCGCATCTCATTTCTATGTTTCATGATAAGATATAATATGATTTGCGAAGTGTCATGTATTCCTCGTCTACACTTCAAATGAATGTAAATGCGACACTTCCTTGCAAGGAAATAGCGTTTGCAGATATCTACGTATCGTAGCAATAGAGTTCTAATGCTTCTTAAAACGCGATATCGCATCTCATTTCTATGTTTCATGGTAAGATATAATATGATTTGCGAAGTGTTATGTATTCCTCGTCTACACATCAACTGAATGTAAATGCGACACTTCCTTGCAAGGAAATAGCGCTTGCAAATGTCTACCTATCGTAGCAATAGTGTTCTAATGCTTCTTAAAACGCGATATCGCATCTCATTTCTATGTTTCATGGTAAGATATAATATGATTTGCGAAGTGTTATGTATTCCTCGTCTACACATCAACTGAATGTAAATGCGACACTTCCTTGCAAGGAAATAGCGTTTGCAAATGTCTACCTATCGTAGCAATAGTGTTCTAATGCTTCTTAAAACGCGATATCGCATCTCATTTCTATGTTTCATGATAAGATATAATATGATTTGCGAAGTGTTATGTATTCCTCGTCTACACATCAACTGAATGTAAATGCGACACTTCCTTGCAAGGAAATAGCGCTTGCAGATGTCTACGTATCGTAGCAATAGAGTTCTTATGATTCTTAAAACGCGATATCGCATCTCATTTCTATGTTTCATGGTAAGATATAATATGATTTGCGAAGTGTTATGTATTCCTCGTCTACACTTCAAATGAATGTAAATGCGACACTTCTTTGCAAGGAAATAGCGTTTGCAGATGTCTACGTATCGTAGCAATAGAGTTCTTATGATTCTTAAAACGCGATATCGCATCTCATTTCTATGTTTCATGGTAAGATATAATATTATTTGCGAAGTTTTATGTATTCCTCGTCTACACATCAAATGAATGTAAATGCGACACTTCCTTGCAAGAAAATAGCGTTTGCAGATGTTTACGTATCGAAGCAATAGGGTTCAAATGCTTCTTAAAACGAGATATTGCATCTCATATCTATGTTTCATAATAAGATATAATATTCATTGTGAAGTGTTATGCATTCCTCGTCTACGATTCAAATGAATGTAAATGCGACACTTCTTTGCAAGGAAATAGCGTTTGCAGATGTCTACGTATCGTAGCAATAGAGTTCTTATGATTCTTAAAACGCGATATCGCATCTCATTTCTATGTTTCATGGTAAGATATAATATGATTTGCGAAGTGTTATGTATTCCTCGTCTACACATCAAATGAATGTAAATGCGACACTTCTTTGCAAGGAAATAGCGTTTGCAGATGTCTACGTATCGTAGCAATATTGTTCTTATGATTCTTAAAACGCGATATCGCATCTCATTTCTATGTTTCATGGTAAGATATAATATGATTTGCGAAGTGTTATGTATTCCTCGTCTACACATCAAATGAATGTAAATGCGACACTTCTTTGCAAGGAAATAGCGTTTGCAGATGTCTACGTATCGTAGCAATAGAGTTCTTATGATTCTTAAAACGCGATATCGCATCTCATTTCTATGTTTCATGGTAAGATATAATATGATTTGCGAAGTGTTATGTATTCCTCGTTTACACATCAAATGAATGTAAATGCGACACTTCCTTGCAAGGAAATAGCGTTTGCAGATGTCTACGTATCGTAGCAAGAGTGTTCTAATGCTTCTTAAAACGCGATATCGCATCTCATTCCTATGTTTCATGGTAAGATATAATATGATTTGCGAAGTGTCATGTATTCCTCGTCTACACTTCAAATGAATGTAAATGCGACACTTCCTTGCAAGGAAATAGCGTTTGCAGATGCCTACGTATCGTAGCAATAGATTTCTAATGCTTCTAAAAACGCGAGATCGCATCCCATTTCTATGTTTCATGGTAAGGTATAAAATGATTTGCGAAGTGTTATGTATTTCTCGTCTACACTTCAAATGAATGTAAATGCGACACTTCCTTGCTAGGAAATAGCGTCTGCAGATGTCTAGGTATCGTAGCAATAGAGTTCTAATGCTTCTTAAAACGCGATATCGCATCTCATTTCTATGTTTCATGGTTAGATATAATATGACTTGCGAAGTGTTATGTATTCCTCGTCTACACTTCAAATGAATGTAAATGCGACACTTCATTGCTAGGAAATAGCGTCTGCAGATGTCTAGGTATCGTAGCAATAGAGTTCTAATGCTTCTTAAAACGCGATATCGCATCTCATTTCTATGTTTCATGGTAAGATATAATATGATTTGCGAAGTGTTATGTATTCCTGGTCTACACTTCAAATGAATGTAAATGCGACACTTCCTTGCAAGGAAATAGCGTTTGCAAATGTCTACGTATCGTAGCAATAGAGTTCTAATGCTTCTTAAAACGCGAGATCGCATCCCATTTCTATGTTTCATGGTAAGATATAAAATGATTTGCGAAGTGTTATGTATTCCTCGTCTACACTTCAAATGAATGTAAATGCGACACTTCCTTGCTAGGAAATAGCGTCTGCAGATGTCTAGGTATCGTAGCAATAGAGTTCTAATGCTTCTTAAAACGAGATATTGCATTTCATATCTATGTTTCATGATACGATATAATATTCATTGTGAAGTGTTATGCATTCCTCGTCTACACTTCAAATGAATGTAAATGGGACACTTCCTTGCAAGGAAATAGCGTTTGCAAATGTCTACCTATCGTAGCAATAGTGTTCTAATGCTTCTTAAAACGCGATATCGCATGTCATTTCTATGTTTCATGATAAGATATAATATGATTTGCGAAGTGTCATGTATTCCTCGTCTACACTTCAAATGAATGTAAATGCGACACTTCCTTGCAAGGAAATAGCGTTTGCAGATGTCTACGTATCGAGGCAATAGAGTTCTCATGCTTCTTAAAACGCGATATCGCATCTCATTCCTATGTTTCATGGTAAGATATAATATGATTTGCGAAGTGTTATGTATTCCTCGTCTACACATCAAATGAATGTAAATGCGACACTTCCTTGCAAGGAAATAGCGTTTGCAGATGTCTACGTATCGTAGCAATAGAGTTCTAATGCTTCTTAAAACGCGATTTCGCATCACATTTCTATGTTTCATGGTTAGATATAATATGACTTGCGAAGTGTTATGTATTCCTCGTCTACACTTCAAATGAATGTAAATGCGACACTTCATTGCTAGGAAATAGCGTCTGCAGATGTCTAGGTATCGTAGCAATAGAGTTCTAATGCTTCTTAAAACGCGATATCGCATCTCATTCCTATGTTTCATGGTAAGATATAATATGATTTGCGAAGTGTTATGTTTTCCTCGTCTACACTTCAAATGAATGTGAATACGACACTTTCTCGCTAGGAAATAGCGTTTGCAGATGCCTACGTATCGTAGCAATAGATTTCTAATGCATCTTAAATCGCGAGATCGCATCCCATTTCTATGTTTCATGGTTAGATATAAAATGATTTGCGAAGTGTTATGTATTCCTCGTCTACACTTCAAATGAATATAAATGCGACACTTCCTTGCTAGGAAATAGCGTCTGCAGATGTCTAGGTATCGTAGCAATAGAGTTCTAATGCTTCTTAAAACGAGATATTGCATCTCATATCTATGTTTCATGATAAGATATAATATTCATTGTGAAGTGTTATGCATTCCTCGTCTACGATTCAAATGAATGTAAATGCGACACTTCTTTGCAAGGAAATAGCGTTTGCAGATGTCTACGTATCGTAGCAATAGAGTTCTTATGATTCTTAAAACGCGATATCGCATCTCATTTCTATGTTTCATGGTAAGATATAATATGATTTGCGAAGTGTTATGTATTCCTCGTCTACACATCAAATGAATGTAAATGCGACACTTCTTTGCAAGGAAATAGCGTTTGCAGATGTCTACGTATCGTAGCAATAAAGTTCTTATGATTCTTAAAACGCGATATCGCATCTCATTTCTATGTTTCATGGTAAGATATAATATGATTTGCGAAGTGCTATGTATTCCTCGTTTACACATCAAATGAATGTAAATGCGACACTTCCTTGCAAGGAAATAGCGTTTGCAGATGTCTACGTATCGTAGCAATAGAGTTCTAATGCTTCTTAAAACGCGATATCGCATCTCATTCCTATGTTTCATGGTAAGATATAATATGATTTGCGAAGTGTTATGTTTTCCTCTTCTACACTTCAAATGAATGTGAATGCGACACTTTCTCGCTAGGAAATAGCGTTTGCAGATGCCTACGTATCGTAGCAATAGATTTCTAATGCTTCTAAAAACGCGAGATCGCATCCCATTTCTATGTTTCATGGTAAGGTATAAAATGATTTGCGAAGTGTTATGTATTCCTCGTCTACACTTCAAATGAATGTAAATGCGACACTTCCTTGCTAGGAAATAGCGTCTGCAGATGTCTAGGTATCGTAGCAATAGAGTTCTAATGCTTCTTAAAACGCGATATCGCATCTCATTTCTATGTTTCATGGTAAGATATAATATGATTTGCGAAGTGTTATGTATTCCTGGTCTACACTTCAAATGAATGTAAATGCGACACTTCCTTGCAAGGAAATAGCGTTTGCAAATGTCTACGTATCGTAGCAATAGAGTTCTAATGCTTCTTAAAACGCGATATCGCATCTCATTTCTATGTTTCATGGTAAGATATAATATGATTTGCGAAGTGTTATGTTTTCCTCGTCTACACTTCAAATGAATGTGAATGCGACACTTTCTCGCTAGGAAATAGCGTTTGCAGATGCCTACGTATCGTAGCAATAGATTTCTAATGCTTCTTAAAACGCGAGATCGCATCCCATTTCTATGTTTCATGGTAAGATATAAAATGATTTGCGAAGTGTTATGTATTCCTCGTCTACACTTCAAATGAATGTAAATGCGACACTTCCTTGCAAGGAAATAGCGTTTGCAGATGTCTACGTATCGTAGCAATAGAGTTCTAATGCTTCTTAAAACGCGATATCGCATCTCATTTCTATGTTTCATGGTAAGATATAATATGATTTGCGAAGTGTTATGTATTCCTCGTCTACACATCAAATGAATGTAAATGCGACACTTCCTTGCAAGGAAATAGCGTTTGCAGATGTCTACGTATCGTAGCAATAGAGTTCTAATGCTTCTTAAAACGCGATATCGCATCTCATTTCTATGTTTCATGGTTAGATATAATATGACTTGCGAAGTGTTATGTATTCCTCGTCTACACTTCAAATGAATGTAAATGCGACACTTCATTGCTAGGAAATAGCGTCTGCAGATGTCTAGGTATCGTAGCAATAGAGTTCTAATGCTTCTTAAAACGCGATATCGCATCTCATTTCTATATTTCATGGTAAGATATAATATGATTTGCGAAGTGTTATGTATTCCTCGTCTACACTTCAAATGAATGTAAATGCGACACTTCCTTGCAAGGAAATAGCGTTTGCAAATGTCTACCTATCGTAGCAATAGTGTTCTAATGCTTCTTAAAACGCGATATCGCATCTCATTTCTATGTTTCATGATAAGATATAATATGATTGGCGAAGTGTCATGTATTCCTCGTCTACACATCAAATGAATGTAAATGCGACACTTCCTTGCAAGGAAATAGCGTTTGCAGATGTCTACGTATCGTAGCAATAGAGTTCTAATGCTTCTTAAAACGCGATATCGCATCTCATTTCTATGTTTCATGGTAAGATATAATATGATTTGCGAAGTGTTATGTATTCCTCGTCTACACATCAACTGAATGTAAATGCGACACTTCCTTGCAAGGAAATAGCGTTTGCAAATGTCTACCTATCGTAGCAATAGTGTTCTAATGCTTCTTAAAACGCGATATCGCATCTCATTTCTATGTTTCATGGTAAGATATAATATGATTTGCGAAGTGTTATGTATTCCTCGTCTACACATCAACTGAATGTAAATGCGACACTTCCTTGCAAGGAAATAGCGCTTGCAAATGTCTACCTATCGTAGCAATAGTGTTCTAATGCTTCTTAAAACGCGATATCGCATCTCATTTCTATGTTTCATGGTAAGATATAATATGATTTGCGAAGTGTTATGTATTCCTCGTCTACACATCAACTGAATGTAAATGCGACACTTCCTTGCAAGGAAATAGCGTTTGCAAATGTCTACCTATCGTAGCAATAGTGTTCTAATGCTTCTTAAAACGCGATATCGCATCTCATTTCTATGTTTCATGATAAGATATAATATGATTTGCGAAGTGTTATGTATTCCTCGTCTACACATCAACTGAATGTAAATGCGACACTTCCTTGCAAGGAAATAGCGCTTGCAGATGTCTACGTATCGTAGCAATAGAGTTCTTATGATTCTTAAAACGCGATATCGCATCTCATTTCTATGTTTCATGGTAAGATATAATATGATTTGCGAAGTGTTATGTATTCCTCGTCTACACTTCAAATGAATGTAAATGCGACACTTCTTTGCAAGGAAATAGCGTTTGCAGATGTCTACGTATCGTAGCAATAGAGTTCTTATGATTCTTAAAACGCGATATCGCATCTCATTTCTATGTTTCATGGTAAGATATAATATTATTTGCGAAGTGTTATGTATTCCTCGTCTACACATCAAATGAATGTAAATGCGACACTTCCTTGCAAGGAAATAGCGTTTGCAGATGTTTACGTATCGAAGCAATAGGGTTCAAATGCTTCTTAAAACGAGATATTGCATCTCATATCTATGTTTCATAATAAGATATAATATTCATTGTGAAGTGTTATGCATTCCTCGTCTACGATTCAAATGAATGTAAATGCGACACTTCTTTGCAAGGAAATAGCGTTTGCAGATGTCTACGTATCGTAGCAATATTGTTCTTATGATTCTTAAAACGCGATATCGCATCTCATTTCTATGTTTCATGGTAAGATATAATATGATTTGCGAAGTGTTATGTATTCCTCGTCTACACATCAAATGAATGTAAATGCGACACTTCTTTGCAAGGAAATAGCGTTTGCAGATGTCTACGTATCGTAGCAATAGAGTTCTTATGATTCTTAAAACGCGATATCGCATCTCATTTCTATGTTTCATGGTAAGATATAATATGATTTGCGAAGTGTTATGTATTCCTCGTTTACACATCAAATGAATGTAAATGCGACACTTCCTTGCAAGGAAATAGCGTTTGCAGATGTCTACGTATCGTAGCAATAGTGTTCTAATGCTTCTTAAAACGCGATATCGCATCTCATTCCTATGTTTCATGGTAAGATATAATATGATTTGCGAAGTGTCATGTATTCCTCGTCTACACTTCAAATGAATGTAAATGCGACACTTCCTTGCAAGGAAATAGCGTTTGCAGATGCCTACGTATCGTAGCAATAGATTTCTAATGCTTCTAAAAACGCGAGATCGCATCCCATTTCTATGTTTCATGGTAAGGTATAAAATGATTTGCGAAGTGTTATGTATTTCTCGTCTACACTTCAAATGAATGTAAATGCGACACTTCCTTGCTAGGAAATAGCGTCTGCAGATGTCTAGGTATCGTAGCAATAGAGTTCTAATGCTTCTTAAAACGCGATATCGCATCTCATTTCTATGTTTCATGGTTAGATATAATATGACTTGCGAAGTGTTATGTATTCCTCGTCTACACTTCAAATGAATGTAAATGCGACACTTCATTGCTAGGAAATAGCGTCTGCAGATGTCTAGGTATCGTAGCAATAGAGTTCTAATGCTTCTTAAAACGCGATATCGCATCTCATTTCTATGTTTCATGGTAAGATATAATATGATTTGCGAAGTGTTATGTTTTCCTCGTCTACACTTCAAATGAATGTGAATGCGACACTTTCTCGCTAGGAAATAGCGTTTGCAGATGCCTACGTATCGTAGCAATAGATTTCTAATGCATCTTAAATCGCGAGATCGCATCCCATTTCTATGTTTCATGGTTAGATATAAAATGATTTGCGAAGTGTTATGTATTCCTCGTCTACACTTCAAATGAATGTAAATGCGACACTTCCTTGCTAGGAAATAGCGTCTGCAGATGTCTAGGTATCGTAGCAATAGAGTTCTAATGCTTCTTAAAACGAGATATTGCATCTCATATCTATGTTTCATGATAAGATATAATATTCATTGTGAAGTGTTATGCATTCCTCGTCTACGATTCAAATGAATGTAAATGCGACACTTCTTTGCAAGGAAAGAGCGTTTGCAGATGTCTACGTATCGTAGCAATAGAGTTCTTATGATTCTTAAAACGCGATATCGCATCTCATTTCTATGTTTCATGGTAAGATATAATATGATTTGCGAAGTGTTATGTATTCCTCGTCTACACATCAAATGAATGTAAATGCGACACTTCTTTGCAAGGAAATAGCGTTTGCAGATGTCTACGTATCGTAGCAATAGAGATCTTATGATTCTTAAAACGCGATATCGCATCTCATTTCTATGTTTCATGGTAAGATATAATATGATTTGCGAAGTGCTATGTATTCCTCGTTTGCACATCAAATGAATGTAAATGCGACACTTCCTTGCAAGGAAATAGCGTTTGCAGATGTCTACGTATCGTAGCAATAGAGTTCTAATGCTTCTTAAAACGCGATATCGCATCTCATTCCTATGTTTCATGGTAAGATATAATATGATTTGCGAAGTGTTATGTTTTCCTCTTCTACACTTCAAATGAATGTGAATGCGACACTTTCTCGCTAGGAAATAGCGTTTGCAGATGCCTACGTATCGTAGCAATAGATTTCTAATGCTTCTAAAAACGCGAGATCGCATCCCATTTCTATGTTTCATGGTAAGGTATAAAATGATTTGCGAAGTGTTATGTATTCCTCGTCTACACTTCAAATGAATGTAAATGCGACACTTCCTTGCTAGGAAATAGCGTCTGCAGATGTCTAGGTATCGTAGCAATAGAGTTCTAATGCTTCTTAAAACGCGATATCGCATCTCATTTCTATGTTTCATGGTAAGATATAATATGATTTGCGAAGTGTTATGTATTCCTGGTCTACACTTCAAATGAATGTAAATGCGACACTTCCTTGCAAGGAAATAGCGTTTGCAAATGTCTACGTATCGTAGCAATAGAGTTCTAATGCTTCTTAAAACGCGATATCGCATCTCATTTCTATGTTTCATGGTAAGATATAATATGATTTGCGAAGTGCTATGTATTCCTCGTTTGCACATCAAATGAATGTAAATGCGACACTTCCTTGCAAGGAAATAGCGTTTGCAGATGTCTACGTATCGTAGCAATAGAGTTCTAATGCTTCTTAAAACGCGATATCGCATCTCATTCCTATGTTTCATGGTAAGATATAATATGATTTGCGAAGTGTTATGTTTTCCTCTTCTACACTTCAAATGAATGTGAATGCGACACTTTCTCGCTAGGAAATAGCGTTTGCAGATGCCTACGTATCGTAGCAATAGATTTCTAATGCTTCTAAAAACGCGAGATCGCATCCCATTTCTATGTTTCATGGTAAGGTATAAAATGATTTGCGAAGTGTTATGTATTCCTCGTCTACACTTCAAATGAATGTAAATGCGACACTTCCTTGCTAGGAAATAGCGTCTGCAGATGTCTAGGTATCGTAGCAATAGAGTTCTAATGCTTCTTAAAACGCGATATCGCATCTCATTTCTATGTTTCATGGTAAGATATAATATGATTTGCGAAGTGTTATGTATTCCTGGTCTACACTTCAAATGAATGTAAATGCGACACTTCCTTGCAAGGAAATAGCGTTTGCAAATGTCTACGTATCGTAGCAATAGAGTTCTAATGCTTCTTAAAACGCGATATCGCATCTCATTTCTATGTTTCATGGTAAGATATAATATGATTTGCGAAGTGTTATGTTTTCCTCGTCTACACTTCAAATGAATGTGAATGCGACACTTTCTCGCTAGGAAATAGCGTTTGCAGATGCCTACGTATCGTAGCAATAGATTTCTAATGCTTCTTAAAACGCGAGATCGCATCCCATTTCTATGTTTCATGGTAAGATATAAAATGATTTGCGAAGTGTTATGTATTCCTCGTCTACAAATCAAATGAATGTAAATGCGACACTTCCTTGCTAGGAAATAGCGTCTGCAGATGTCTAGGTATCGTAGCAATAGAGTTCTAATGCTTCTTAAAACGAGATATTGCATTTCATATCTATGTTTCATGATAAGATATAATATTCATTGTGAAGTGTTATGCATTCCTCGTCTACACTTCAAATGAATGTAAATGCGACACTTCCTTGCAAGGAAATAGCGTTTGCAAATGTCTACCTATCGTAGCAATAGTGTTCTAATGCTTCTTAAAACGCGATATCGCATGTCATTTCTATGTTTCATGATAAGATATAATATGATTTGCGAAGTGTCATGTATTCCTCGTCTACACTTCAAATGAATGTAAATGCGACACTTCATTGCTAGGAAATAGCGTCTGCAGATGTCTAGGTATCGTAGCAATAGAGTTCTAATGCTTCTTAAATCGCGATATCGCATCTCATTTCTATGTTTCATGGTAAGATATAATATGATTTGCGAAGTGTTATGTTTTCCTCTTCTACACTTCAAATGAATGTGAATGCGACACTTTCTCGCTAGGAAATAGCGTTTGCAGATGCCTACGTATCGTAGCAATAGATTTCTAATGCTTCTAAAAACGCGAGATCGCATCCCATTTCTATGTTTCATGGTAAGGTATAAAATGATTTGCGAAGTGTTATGTATTCCTCGTCTACACTTCAAATGAATGTAAATGCGACACTTCCTTGCTAGGAAATAGCGTCTGCAGATGTCTAGGTATCGTAGCAATAGAGTTCTAATGCTTCTTAAAACGCGATATCGCATCTCATTTCTATGTTTCATGGTAAGATATAATATGATTTGCGAAGTGTTATGTATTCCTGGTCTACACTTCAAATGAATGTAAATGCGACACTTCCTTGCAAGGAAATAGCGTTTGCAAATGTCTACGTATCGTAGCAATAGAGTTCTAATGCTTCTTAAAACGCGATATCGCATCTCATTTCTATGTTTCATGGTAAGATATAATATGATTTGCGAAGTATTATGTTTTCCTCGTCTACACTTCAAATGAATGTGAATGCGACACTTTCTCGCTAGGAAATAGCGTTTGCAGATGCCTACGTATCGTAGCAATAGATTTCTAATGCTTCTTAAAACGCGAGATCGCATCCCATTTCTATGTTTCATGGTAAGATATAAAATGATTTGCGAAGTGTTATGTATTCCTCGTCTACACTTCAAATGAATGTAAATGCGACACTTCCTTGCTAGGAAATAGCGTCTGCAGATGTCTAGGTATCGTAGCAATAGAGTTCTAATGCTTCTTAAAACGAGATATTGCATTTCATATCTATGTTTCATGATAAGATATAATATTCATTGTGAAGTGTTATGCATTCCTCGTCTACACTTCAAATGAATGTAAATGGGACACTTCCTTGCAAGGAAATAGCGTTTGCAAATGTCTACCTATCGTAGCAATAGTGTTCTAATGCTTCTTAAAACGCGATATCGCATGTCATTTCTATGTTTCATGATAAGATATAATATGATTTGCGAAGTGTCATGTATTCCTCGTCTACACTTCAAATGAATGTAAATGCGACACTTCCTTGCAAGGAAATAGCGTTTGCAGATGTCTACGTATCGTAGCAATAGAGTTCTCATGCTTCTTAAAACGCGATATCGCATCTCATTCCTATGTTTCATGGTAAGATATAATATGATTTGCGAAGTGTTATGTATTCCTCGTCTACACATCAAATGAATGTAAATGCGACACTTCCTTGCAAGGAAATAGCGTTTGCAGATGTCTACGTATCGTAGCAATAGAGTTCTAATGCTTCTTAAAACGCGATTTCGCATCTCATTTCTATGTTTCATGGTTAGATATAATATGACTTGCGAAGTGTTATGTATTCCTCGTCTACACTTCAAATGAATGTAAATGCGACACTTCATTGCTAGGAAATAGCGTCTGCAGATGTCTAGGTATCGTAGCAATAGAGTTCTAATGCTTCTTAAAACGCGATATCGCATCTCATTTCTATGTTTCATGGTAAGATATAATATGATTTGCGAAGTGTTATGTTTTCCTCGTCTACACTTCAAATGAATGTGAATGCGACACTTTCTCGCTAGGAAATAGCGTTTGCAGATGCCTACGTATCGTAGCAATAGATTTCTAATGCATCTTAAATCGCGAGATCGCATCCCATTTCTATGTTTCATGGTTAGATATAAAATGATTTGCGAAGTGTTATGTATTCCTCGTCTACACTTCAAATGAATATAAATGCGACACTTCCTTGCTAGGAAATAGCGTCTGCAGATGTCTAGGTATCGTAGCAATAGAGTTCTAATGCTTCTTAAAACGAGATATTGCATCTCATAGCTATGTTTCATGATAAGATATAATATTCATTGTGAAGTGTTATGCATTCCTCGTCTACGATTCAAATGAATGTAAATGCGACACTTCTTTGCAAGGAAATAGCGTTTGCAGATGTCTACGTATCGTAGCAATAGAGTTCTTATGATTCTTAAAACGCGATATCGCATCTCATTTCTATGTTTCATGGTAAGATATAATATGATTTGCGAAGTGTTATGTATTCCTCGTCTACACATCAAATGAATGTAAATGCGACACTTCTTTGCAAGGAAATAGCGTTTGCAGATGTCTACGTATCGTAGCAATAGAGTTCTTATGATTCTTAAAACGCGATATCGCATCTCATTTCTATGTTTCATGGTAAGATATAATATGATTTGCGAAGTGTTATGTATTCCTGGTCTACACTTCAAATGAATGTAAATGCGACACTTCCTTGCAAGGAAATAGCGTTTGCAAATGTCTACGTATCGTAGCAATAGAGTTCTAATGCTTCTTAAAACGCGATATCGCATCTCATTTCTATGTTTCATGGTAAGATATAATATGATTTGCGAAGTGTTATGTTTTCCTCGTCTACACTTCAAATGAATGTGAATGCGACACTTTCTCGCTAGGAAATAGCGTTTGCAGATGCCTACGTATCGTAGCAATAGATTTCTAATGCTTCTTAAAACGCGAGATCGCATCCCATTTCTATGTTTCATGGTAAGATATAAAATGATTTGCGAAGTGTTATGTATTCCTCGTCTACACTTCAAATGAATGTAAATGCGACACTTCCTTGCTAGGAAATAGCGCCTGCAGATGTCTAGGTATCGTAGCAATAGAGTTCTAATGCTTCTTAAAACGAGATATTGCATTTCATATCTATGTTTCATGATAAGATATAATATTCATTGTGAAGTGTTATGCATTTCTCGTCTACACTTCAAATGAATGTAAATGCGACACTTCCTTGCAAGGAAATAGCGTTTGCAAATGTCTACCTATCGTAGCAATAGTGTTCTAATGCTTCTTAAAACGCGATATCGCATGTCATTTCTATGTTTCATGATAAGATATAATATGATTTGCGAAGTGTCATGTATTCCTCGTCTACACTTCAAATGAATGTAAATGAGACACTTCCTTGCAAGGAAATAGCGTTTGCAGATGTCTATGTATCGTAGCAATAGAGTTCTCATGCTTCTTAAAACGCGATATCGCATCTCATTCCTATGTTTCATGGTAAGATATAATATGATTTGCGAAGTGTTATGTATTCCTCGTCTACACATCAAATGAATGTAAATGCGACACTTCCTTGCAAGGAAATAGCGTTTGCAGATGTCTACGTATCGTAGCAATAGAGTTCTAATGCTTCTTAAAACGCGATATCGCATCTCATTTCTATGTTTCATGGTTAGATATAATATGACTTGCGAAGTGTTATGTATTCCTCGTCTACACTTCAAATGAATGTAAATGCGACACTTCATTGCTAGGAAATAGCGTCTGCAGATGTCTAGGTATCGTAGCAATAGAGTTCTAATGCTTCTTAAAACGCGATATCGCATCTCATTTCTATGTTTCATGGTAAGATATAATATGATTTGCGAAGTGTTATGTTTTCCTCGTCTACACTTCAAATGAATGTGAATGCGACACTTTCTCGCTAGGAAATAGCGTTTGCAGATGCCTACGTATCGTAGCAATAGATTTCTAATGCATCTTAAATCGCGAGATCGCATCCCATTTCTATGTTTCATGGTTAGATATAAAATGATTTGCGAAGTGTTATATATTCCTCGTCTACACTTCAAATGAATGTAAATGCGACACTTCCTTGCTAGGAAATAGCGTCTGCAGATGTCTAGGTATCGTAGCAATAGAGTTCTAATGCTTCTTAAAACGAGATATTGCATCTCATATCTATGTTTCATGATAAGATATAATATTCATTGTGAAGTGTTATGCATTCCTCGTCTACGATTCAAATGAATGTAAATGCGACACTTGTTTGCAAGGAAATAGCGTTTGCAGATGTCTACGTATCGTAGCAATAGAGTTCTTATGATTCTTAAAACGCGATATCGCATCTCATTTCTATGTTTCATGGTAAGATATAATATGATTTGCGAAGTGTTATGTATTCCTCGTCTACACATCAAATGAATGTAAATGCGACACTTCTTTGCAAGGAAATAGCGTTTGCAGATGTCTACGTATCGTAGCAGTAGAGTTCTAGTGCTTCTTAAAAAGCGATATCGCATCTCATTTCTATGTTTCATGGTAAGATATAATCTGATTTGCGGAGTGTTATGCATTCCTCGTCTACGATTCAAATGAATGTAAATGCGACACTTCCTTGCAAGGAAATACCGTTTGCAGGTGTCTACGGATCGTAGCAATAGAGTTCTAATGCTTCTTAAAACGCGATATCGCATCTCATTTCTATGTTTCATGGTAAGATATAATATGATTTGCGAAGTGTTATGTATTCCTCGTCTACACATCAAATGAATGTAAATGCGACACTTCTTTGCAAGGAAATAGCGTTTGCAGATGTCTACGTATCGTAGCAATAGAGTTCTTATGATTCTTAAAACGCGATATCGCATCTCATTTCTATGTTTCATGGTAAGATATAATATGATTTGCGAAGTGCTATGTATTCCTCGTTTACACATCAAATGAATGTAAATGCGACACTTCCTTGCAAGGAAATAGCGTTTGCAGATGTCTACGTATCGTAGCAATAGAGTTCTAATGCTTCTTAAAACGCGATATCGCATCTCATTCCTATGTTTCATGGTAAGATATAATATGATTTGCGAAGTGTTACGTTTTCCTCTTCTACACTTCAAATGAATGTGAATGCGACACTTTCTCGCTAGGAAATAGCGTTTGCAGATGCCTACGTATCGTAGCAATAGATTTCTAATGCTTCTAAAAACGCGAGATCGCATCCCATTTCTATGTTTCATGGTAAGGTATAAAATGATTTGCGAAGTGTTATGTATTCCTCGTCTACACTTCAAATGAATGTAAATGCGACACTTCCTTGCTAGGAAATAGCGTCTGCAGATGTCTAGGTATCGTAGCAATAGCGTTCTAATGCTTCTTAAAACGCGATATCGCATCTCATTTCTATGTTTCATGGTAAGATATAATATGATTTGCGAAGTGTTATGTATTCCTGGTCTACACTTCAAATGAATGTAAATGCGACACTTCCTTGCAAGGAAATAGCGTTTGCAAATGTCTACGTATCGTAGCAATAGAGTTCTAATGCTTCTTAAAACGCGATATCGCATCTCATTTCTATGTTTCATGGTAAGATATAATATGATTTGCGAAGTGTTATGTTTTCCTCGTCTACACTTCAAATGAATGTGAATGCGACACTTTCTCGCTAGGAAATAGCGTTTGCAGATGCCTACGTATCGTAGCAATAGATTTCTAATGCTTCTTAAAACGCGAGATCGCATCCCATTTCTATGTTTCATGGTAAGATATAAAATGATTTGCGAAGTGTTATGTATTCCTCGTCTACACTTCAAATGAATGTAAATGCGACACTTCCTTGCTAGGAAATAGCGTCTGCAGATGTCTAGGTATCGTAGCAATAGAGTTCTAATGCTTCTTAAAACGAGATATTGCATTTCATATCTATGTTTCATGATAAGATATAATATTCATTGTGAAGTGTTATGTATTCCTCGTCTACACTTCAAATGAATGTAAATGCGACACTTCCTTGCAAGGAAATAGCGTTTGCAAATGTCTACCTATCGTAGCAATAGTGTTCTAATGCTTCCTAAAACGCGATATCGCATCTCATTTCTATGTTTCATGATAAGATATAATATGATTTGCGAAGTGTCATGTATTCCTCGTCTACACTTCAAATGAATGTAAATGCGACACTTCCTTGCAAGGAAATAGCGTTTGCAGATGTCTACGTATCGTAGCAATAGAGTTCTAATGCTTCTTAAAACGCGATATCGCATCTCATTTCTATGTTTCATGGAAAGATATAATATGATTTGCGAAGTGTTATGTATTCCTCGTCTACACTTCAAATGAATGTAAATGCGACACTTCCTTGCAAGGAAATAGCGTTTGCAAACGTCTACCTATCGTAGCAATAGTGTTCTAATGCTTCTTAAAACGCGATATCGCATCTCATTTCTATGTTTCATGATAAGATATAATATGATTTGCGAAGTGTCATGTATTCCTCGTCTACACATCAAATGAATGTAAATGCGACACTTCCTTGCAAGGAAATAGCGTTTGCAGATGTCTACGTATCGTAGCAATAGAGTTCTAATGCTTCTTAAAACGCGATATCGCATCTCATTTCTATGTTTCATGGTAAGATATAATATGATTTGCGAAGTGTTATGTATTCCTCGTCTACACATCAACTGAATGTAAATGCGACACTTCCTTGCAAGGAAATAGCGTTTGCAAATGTCTACCTATCGTAGCAATAGTGTTCTAATGCTTCTTAAAACGCGATATCGCATCTCATTTCTATGTTTCATGATAAGATATAATATGATTTGCGAAGTGTCATGTATTCCTCGTCTACACATCAAATGAATGTAAATGCGACACTTCCTTGCAAGGAAATAGCATTTGCAGATGTCTACGTATCGTAGCAATAGAGTTCTAATGCTTCTTGAAACGCGATATCGCATCTCATTTCTATGTTTCATGGTAAGATATAATATGACTTGCGAAGTGTTATGTATTCCTCGTCTACACATCAAATGAATGTAAATGCGACACTTCTTTGCAAGGAAATAGTGTTTGCAGATGTCTACGTATCGTAGCAATAGTGTTCTTATGATTCTTAAAACGCGATATCGCATCTCATTTCTATGTTTCATGGTAAGATATAATATGATTTGCGAAGTGTTATGTATTCCTCGTCTACACATCAAATGAATGTAAATGCGACACTTCTTTGCAAGGAAATAGCGTTTGCAGATGTCTACGTATCGTAGCAATAGAGTTCTTATGATTCTTAAAACGCGATATCGCATCTCATTTCTATGTTTCATGGTAAGATATAATATGATTTGCGAAGTGTTATGTATTCCTCGTCTACACATCAAATGAATGTAAATGCGACACTTCCTTGCAAGGAAATAGCGTTTGCAGATGTCTACGTATCGTAGCAATAGAGTTCTAATGCTTCTTAAAACGCGATATCGCATCTCATTCCTATGTTTCATGGTAAGATATAATATGATTTGCGAAGTGTCATGTATTCCTCGTCTACACTTCAAATGAATGTAAATGCGACACTTCCTTGCAAGGAAATAGCGGTTGCAGGTGTCTACGTATCGTAGCAATAGAGTTCTAATGCTTCTTAAAACGCGATATCGCATCTCATTTCTATCTTTCATGGTAAGATATAATATGATTTGCGAAGTGTTATGTATTCCTCGTCTACACATCAACTGAATGTAAATGCGACACTTCCTTGCAAGGAAATAGCGCTTGCAGATGTCTACGTATCGTAGCAATAGAGTTCTAATGCTTCTTAAATCGCGATATCGCATCTCATTTCTATGTTTCATGGTAAGATATAGTATGATTTGCGAAGTGTTATGTTTTCCTCTTCTACACTTCAAATGAATGTGAATGCGACACTTTCTCGCTAGGAAATAGCGTTTGCAGATGCCTACGTATCGTAGCAATAGATTTCTAATGCTTCTAAAAACGCGAGATCGCATCCCATTTCTATGTTTCATGGTAAGGTATAAAATGATTTGCGAAGTGTTATGTATTCCTCGTCTACACTTCAAATGAATGTAAATGCGACACTTCCTTGCTAGGAAATAGCGTCTGCAGATGTCTAGGTATCGTAGCAATAGAGTTCTAATGCTTCTTAAAACGCGATATCGCATCTCATTTCTATGTTTCATGGTAAGATATAATATGATTTGCGAAGTGTTATGTATTCCTCGTCTACACTTCAAATGAATGTAAATGCGACACTTCCTTGCAAGGAAATAGCGTTTGCAAATGTCTACGTATCGTAGCAATAGAGTTCTAATGCTTCTTAAAACGCGATATCGCATCTCATTTCTATGTTTCATGGTAAGATATAATATGATTTGCGAAGTGTTATGTTTTCCTCGTCTACACTTCAAATGAATGTGAATGCGACACTTTCTCGCTAGGAAATAGCGTTTGCAGATGCCTACGTATCGTAGCAATAGATTTCTAATGCTTCTTAAAACGCGAGATCGCATCCCATTTCTATGTTTCATGGTAAGATATAAAATGATTTGCGAAGTGTTATGTATTCCTCGTCTACACTTCAAATGAATGTAAATGCGACACTTCCTTGCTAGGAAATAGCGTCTGCAGATGTCTAGGTATCGTAGCAATAGAGTTCTAATGCTTCTTAAAACGAGATATTGCATTTCATATCTATGTTTCATGATAAGATATAATATACATTGTGAAGTGTTATGCATTCCTCGTCTACACTTCAAATGAATGTAAATGCGACACTTCCTTGCAAGGAAATAGCGTTTGCAGATGTCTACGTATCGTAGCAATAGAGTTCTTATGATTCTTAAAACGCGATATCGCATCTCATTTCTATGTTTCATGGTAAGATATAATATGATTTGCGAAGTGTTATGTATTCCTCGTCTACACATGAACTGAATGTAAATGCGACACTTCCTTGCAAGGAAATAGCGTTTGCAAATGTCTACCTATCGTAGCAATAGTGTCCTAATGCTTCTTAAAACGCGATATCGCATCTAATTTCTATGTTTCATGATAAGATATAATATGATTTGCGAAGTGTCATGTATTCCTCGTCTACACTTCAAATGAATGTAAATGCGACACTTCCTTGCAAGGAAATAGCGTTTGCAGATGTCTACGTATCGTAGCAATAGAGTTCTAATGCTTCTTAAAACGCGATATCGCATCTCATTTCTATGTTTCATGGTAAGATATAATATGATTTGCGAAGTGTTATGTATTCCTCGTCTACACATCAAATGAATGTAAATGCGACACTTCCTTGCAAGGAAATAGCGTTTGCAGATGTCTACGTATCGTAGCAATAGAGTTCTAATGCTTCTTAAAACGCGATATCGCATCTCATTCCTATGTTTCATGGTAAGATATAATATGATTTGCGAAGTGTCATGTATTCCTCGTCTACACTTCAAATGAATGTAAATGCGACACTTCCTTGCAAGGAAATAGCGGTTGCAGGTGTCTACGTATCGTAGCAATAGAGTTCTAATGCTTCTTAAAACGCGATATCGCATCTCATTTCTATCTTTCATGGTAAGATATAATATGATTTGCGAAGTGTTATGTATTCCTCGTCTACACATCAACTGAATGTAAATGCGACACTTCCTTGCAAGGAAATAGCGCTTGCAGATGTCTACGTATCGTAGCAATAGAGTTCTAATGCTTCTTAAATCGCGATATCGCATCTCATTTCTATGTTTCATGGTAAGATATAGTATGATTTGCGAAGTGTTATGTTTTCCTCTTCTACACTTCAAATGAATGTGAATGCGACACTTTCTCGCTAGGAAATAGCGTTTGCAGATGCCTACGTATCGTAGCAATAGATTTCTAATGCTTCTAAAAACGCGAGATCGCATCCCATTTCTATGTTTCATGGTAAGGTATAAAATGATTTGCGAAGTGTTATGTATTCCTCGTCTACACTTCAAATGAATGTAAATGCGACACTTCCTTGCTAGGAAATAGCGTCTGCAGATGTCTAGGTATCGTAGCAATAGAGTTCTAATGCTTCTTAAAACGCGATATCGCATCTCATTTCTATGTTTCATGGTAAGATATAATATGATTTGCGAAGTGTTATGTATTCCTCGTCTACACTTCAAATGAATGTAAATGCGACACTTCCTTGCAAGGAAATAGCGTTTGCAAATGTCTACGTATCGTAGCAATAGAGTTCTAATGCTTCTTAAAACGCGATATCGCATCTCATTTCTATGTTTCATGGTAAGATATAATATGATTTGCGAAGTGTTATGTTTTCCTCGTCTACACTTCAAATGAATGTGAATGCGACACTTTCTCGCTAGGAAATAGCGTTTGCAGATGCCTACGTATCGTAGCAATAGATTTCTAATGCTTCTTAAAACGCGAGATCGCATCCCATTTCTATGTTTCATGGTAAGATATAAAATGATTTGCGAAGTGTTATGTATTCCTCGTCTACACTTCAAATGAATGTAAATGCGACACTTCCTTGCTAGGAAATAGCGTCTGCAGATGTCTAGGTATCGTAGCAATAGAGTTCTAATGCTTCTTAAAACGAGATATTGCATTTCATATCTATGTTTCATGATAAGATATAATATACATTGTGAAGTGTTATGCATTCCTCGTCTACACTTCAAATGAATGTAAATGCGACACTTCCTTGCAAGGAAATAGCGTTTGCAGATGTCTACGTATCGTAGCAATAGAGTTCTTATGATTCTTAAAACGCGATATCGCATCTCATTTCTATGTTTCATGGTAAGATATAATATGATTTGCGAAGTGTTATGTATTCCTCGTCTACACATGAACTGAATGTAAATGCGACACTTCCTTGCAAGGAAATAGCGTTTGCAAATGTCTACCTATCGTAGCAATAGTGTCCTAATGCTTCTTAAAACGCGATATCGCATCTAATTTCTATGTTTCATGATAAGATATAATATGATTTGCGAAGTGTCATGTATTCCTCGTCTACACTTCAAATGAATGTAAATGCGACACTTCCTTGCAAGGAAATAGCGTTTGCAGATGTCTACGTATCGTAGCAATAGAGTTCTAATGCTTCTTAAAACGCGATATCGCATCTCATTTCTATGTTTCATGGTAAGATATAATATGATTTGCGAAGTGTTATGTATTCCTCGTCTACACATCAAATGAATGTAAATGCGACACTTCCTTGCAAGGAAATAGCGTTTGCAGATGTCTACGTATCGTAGCAATAGAGTTCTAATGCTTCTTAAAACGCGATATCGCATCTCATTTCTATGTTTCATGGTAAGATATAATATGACTTGCGAAGTGTTATGTATTCCTCGTCTACACTTCAAATGAATGTAAATGCGACACTTCCTTGCTAGGAAATAGCGTCTGCAGATGGCTAGGTATCGTAGCAATAGAGTTCTAATGCTTCTTAAAACGCGATATCGCATCTCATTTCTATATTTCATGGTAAGATATAATACGATTTGCGAAGTGTTATGTATTCCTCGTCTACACTTCAAATGAATGTAAATGCGACACTTCCTTGCAAGGAAATAGCGTTTGCAAATGTCTACCTATCGTAGCAATAGTGTTCTAATGCTTCTTAAAACGCGATATCGCATCTCATTTCTATGTTTCATGATAAGATATAATATGATTTGCGAAGTGTCATGTATTCCTCGTCTACACTTCAAATGAATGTAAATGCGACACTTCCTTGCAAGGAAATAGCGTTTGCAGATGTCTACGTATCGTAGCAATAGAGTTCTAATGCTTCTTAAAACGCGATATCGCATCTCATTTCTATGTTTCATGGTAAGATATAATATGATTTGCGAAGTGTTATGTATTCCTCTTCTACACTTCAAATGAGTGTAAATGCGACACTTCCTTGCAAGGAAATAGCGTTTGCAAATGTCTACCTATCGTAGCAATAGTGTTCTAATGCTTCTTAAAACGCGATATCGCATCTCATTTCTATGTTTCATGATAAGATATAATATGATTTGCGAAGTGTCATGTATTCCTCGTCTACACTTCAAGTGAATGTAAATGCGACACTTCCTTGCAAGGAAATAGCGTTTGCAAATGTCTACCTATCGTAGCAATAGTATTCTAATGCTTCTTAAAACGCGATATCGCATCTCATTTCTATGTTTCATGATAAGATATAATATGATTTGCGAAGTGTCATGTATTCCTCGTCTACACTTCAAATGAATGTAAATGCCACACTTCCTTGCAAGGAAATAGCGTTTGCAGATGTCTACGTATCGTAGCAATAGAGTTCTAATGCTTCTTAAAACGCGATATCGCATCTCATTTCTATGTTTCATGGTAAGATATAATATGATTTGCGAAGTGTTATGTATTCCTCGTCTACACATCAACTGAATGTAAATGCGACACTTCCTTGCAAGGAAATAGCGCTTGCAGATGTCTACGTATCGTAGCAATAGAGTTCTTATGATTCTTAAAACGCGATATCGCATCTCATTTCTATGTTTCATGGTAAGATATAATATGATTTGCGAAGTGTTATGTATTCCTCGCCTACACTTCAAATGAATGTAAATGCGACACTTCTTTGCAAGGAAATAGCGTTTGCAGATGTCTACGTATCTTAGCAATAGAGTTCTTATGATTCTTAAAACGCGAAATCGCATCTCATTTCTATGTTTCATGGTAAGATATAATATTATTTGCGAAGTGTTATGTATTCCTCGTCTACACATCAAATGAATGTAAATGCGACACTTCCTTGCAAGGAAATAGCGTTTGCAGATGTCTACGTATCGAAGCAATAGAGTTCAAATGCTTCTTAAAACGAGATATTGCATCTCATATCTATGTTTCATGATAAGATATAATATTCATTGTGAAGTGTTATGCATTCCTCGTCTACGATTCAAAAGAATGTAAATGCGACACTTCTTTGCAAGGAAATAGTGTTTGCAGATGTCTACGTATCGTAGCAATAGAGTTCTTATGATTCTTAAAACGCGATATCGCATCTCATTTCTATGTTTCATGGAAAGATATAATATGATTTGCGAAGTGTTATGTATTCCTCGTCTACACATCAAATGAATGTAAATGCGACACTTCTTTGCAAGGAAATAGCGTTTGCAGATGTCTACGTATCGTAGCAATAGAGTTCTTATGATTCTTAAAACGCGATATCGCATCTCATTTCTATGTTTCATGGTAAGATATAATATGACTTGCGAAGTGTTATGTTTTCCTCGTCTACACTTCAAATGAACGTGAATGCGACACTTTCTCGCTAGGAAATAGCGTTTGCAGATGCCTACGTAGCGTAGCAATAGATTTCTAATGCTTCTGAAAACGCGATATCGCATCTCATTTCTATGTTTCATGGTAAGATATAATATGATTTGCGAAGTGTTATGTATTCCTCGTCTACACTTCAAATGAATGTAAATGCGACACTTCCTTGCAAGGAAATAGCGTTTGCAAATGTCTACGTATCGTAGCAATAGAGTTCTAATGCTTCTTAAAACGCGATATCGCATCTCATTTCTATGTTTCATGGTAAGATATAATATGATTTGTGAAGTGTTATGTTTTCCTCGTCTACACTTCAAATGAACGTGAATGCGACACTTTCTCGCTAGGAAATAGCGTTTGCAGATGCCTACGTAGCGTAGCAATAGATTTCTAATGCTTCTGAAAACGCGAGATCGCATCCCATTTCTATGTCTCATGGTAAGATATAAAATGATTTGCGAAGTGTTATGTATTCCTCGTCTACACTTCAAATGAATGTAAATGCGACACTTCCTTGCTAGGAAATAGCGTCTGCAGATGTCTAGGTATCGTAGCAATAGAGTTCTAATGCTTCTTAAAACGAGATATTGCATTTCATATCTATGTTTCATGATAAGATATAATATTCATTGTGAAGTGTTATGCATTCCTCGTCTACACTTCAAATGAATGTAAATGCGGAACTTCCTTGCAAGGAAATAGCGTTTGCAGATGTCTACGTATCGTAGCAATAGAGTTCTTATGATTCTTAAAACGCGATATCGCATCTCATTTCTATGTTTCATGGTAAGATATAATATGATTTGCGAAGTGTTATGTATTCCTCGTCTACACATGAACTGAATGTAAATGCGACATTTCCTTGCAAGGAAATAGCGTTTGCAAATGTCTACCTATCGTAGCAATAGTGTTCTAATGCTTCTTAAAACGCGATATCGCATCTCATTTCTATGTTTCATGATAAGATATAATATGATTTGCGAAGTGTCATGTATTCCTCGTCTACACTTCAAATGAATGTAAATGCGACCCTTCCTTGCAAGGAAATAGCGTTTGCAGATGTCTACGTATCGTAGCAATAGAGTTCTAATGCTTCTTAAAACGCGATATCGCATCTCATTTCTATGTTTCATGGTAAGATATAATATGATTTGCGGAGTGTTATGTATTCCTCGCCTACACATCAAATGAATGTAAATGCGACACTTCCTTGCAAGGAAATAGCGTTTGCAGATGTCTACGTATCGAAGCAATAGAGTTCAAATGCTTCTTAAAACGAGATATTGCATCTCATATCTATGTTTCATGATAAGATATAATATTCATTGTGAAGTGTTATGCATTCCTCGTCTACGATTCAAAAGAATGTAAATGCGACACTTCTTTGCAAGGAAATAGTGTTTGCAGATGTCTACGTATCGTAGCAATAGAGTTCTTATGATTCTTAAAACGCGATATCGCATCTCATTTCTATGTTTCATGGAAAGATATAATATGATTTGCGAAGTGTTATGTATTCCTCGTCTACACATCAAATGAATGTAAATGCGACACTTCTTTGCAAGGAAATAGCGTTTGCAGATGTCTACGTATCGTAGCAATAGAGTTCTTATGATTCTTAAAACGCGATATCGCATCTCATTTCTATGTTTCATGGTAAGATATAATATGACTTGCGAAGTGTTATGTTTTCCTCGTCTACACTTCAAATGAACGTGAATGCGACACTTTCTCGCTAGGAAATAGCGTTTGCAGATGCCTACGTAGCGTAGCAATAGATTTCTAATGCTTCTGAAAACGCGATATCGCATCTCATTTCTATGTTTCATGGTAAGATATAATATGATTTGCGAAGTGTTATGTATTCCTCGTCTACACTTCAAATGAATGTAAATGCGACACTTCCTTGCAAGGAAATAGCGTTTGCAAATGTCTACGTATCGTAGCAATAGAGTTCTAATGCTTCTTAAAACGCGATATCGCATCTCATTTCTATGTTTCATGGTAAGATATAATATGATTTGTGAAGTGTTATGTTTTCCTCGTCTACACTTCAAATGAACGTGAATGCGACCCTTTCTCGCTAGGAAATAGCGTTTGCAGATGCCTACGTAGCGTAGCAATAGATTTCTAATGCTTCTGAAAACGCGAGATCGCATCCCATTTCTATGTCTCATGGTAAGATATAAAATGATTTGCGAAGTGTTATGTATTCCTCGTCTACACTTCAAATGAATGTAAATGCGACACTTCCTTGCTAGGAAATAGCGTCTGCAGATGTCTAGGTATCGTAGCAATAGAGTTCTAATGCTTCTTAAAACGAGATATTGCATTTCATATCTATGTTTCATGATAAGATATAATATTCATTGTGAAGTGTTATGCATTCCTCGTCTACACTTCAAATGAATGTAAATGCGGCACTTCCTTGCAAGGAAATAGCGTTTGCAGATGTCTACGTATCGTAGCAATAGAGTTCTTATGATTCTTAAAACGCGATATCGCATCTCATTTCTATGTTTCATGGTAAGATATAATATGACTTGCGAAGTGTTATGTATTCCTCGTCTACACATGAACTGAATGTAAATGCGACATTTCCTTGCAAGGAAATAGCGTTTGCAAATGTCTACCTATCGTAGCAATAGTGTTCTAATGCTTCTTAAAACGCGATATCGCATCTCATTTCTATGTTTCATGATAAGATATAATATGATTTGCGAAGTGTCATGTATTCCTCGTCTACACTTCAAATGAATGTAAATGCGACCCTTCCTTGCAAGGAAATAGCGTTTGCAGATGTCTACGTATCGTAGCAATAGAGTTCTTATGATTCTTAAAACGCGATATCGCATCTCATTTCTATGTTTCATGGTAAGATATAATATGATTTGCGAAGTGTTATGTATTCCTCGTCTACACATGAACTGAATGTAAATGCGACATTTCCTTGCAAGGAAATAGCGTTTGCAAATGTCTACCTATCGTAGCAATAGTGTTCTAATGCTTCTTAAAACGCGATATCGCATCTCATTTCTATGTTTCATGATAAGATATAATATGATTTGCGAAGTGTCATGTATTCCTCGTCTACACTTCAAATGAATGTAAATGCGACCCTTCCTTGCAAGGAAATAGCGTTTGCAGATGTCTACGTATCGTAGCAATAGAGTTCTAATGCTTCTTAAAACGCGATATCGCATCTCATTTCTATGTTTCATGGTAAGATATAATATGATTTGCGGAGTGTTATGTATTCCTCGCCTACACATCAAATGAATGTAAATGCGACACTTCCTTGCAAGGAAATAGCGTTTGCAGATGTCTACGTATCGTAGCAATAGAGTTCTAATGCTTCTTAAAACGCGATATCGCATCTCATTTCTATGTTTCATGGTAAGATATAATATGACTTGCGAAGTGTTATGTATTCCTCGTCTACACTTCAAATGAATGTAAATGCGACACTTCCTTGCTAGGAAATAGCGTCTGCAGATGTCTAGGTATCGTAGCAATAGAGTTCTAATGCTTCTTAAAACGCGATATCGCATCTCATTTCTATATTTCATGGTAAGATATAATATGATTTGCGAAGTGTTATGTATTCCTCTTCCACACTTCAAATGAATGTAAATGCGACACTTCCTTGCAAGGAAATAGCGTTTGCAAATGTCTACCTATCGTAGCAATAGTGTTCTAATGCATCTTAAAACGCGATATCGCATCTCATTTCTATGTTTCATGATAAGATATAATATGATTTGCGAAGTGTCATGTATTCCTCGTCTACACTTCAAATGAATGTAAATGCGACACTTCCTTGCAAGGAAATAGCGTTTGCAGATGTCTACGTATCGTAGCAATAGGGTTCTAATGCTTCTTAAAACGCGATATCGCATCTCATTTCTATGTTTCATGGTAAGATATAATATGATTTGTGAAGTGTTATGTTTTCCTCGTCTACACTTCAAATGAACGTGAGTGCGACACTTTCTCGCTAGGAAATAGCGTTTGCAGATGCCTACGTAGCGTAGCAATAGATTTCTAATGCTTCTGAAAACGCGAGATCGCATCCCATTTCTATGTTTCATGGTAAGATATAAAATGATTTGCGAAGTGCTATGTATTCCTCGTCTACACTTCAAATGAATGTAAATGCGTCACTTCCTTGCTAGGAAATAGCGTCTGCAGATGTCTAGGTATCGTAGCAATAGAGTTCTAATGCTTCTTAAAACGAGATATTGCATTTCATATCTATGTTTCATGATAAGATATAATATTCATTGTGAAGTGTTATGCATTCCTCGTCTACACTTCAAATGAATGTAAATGCGACACTTCCTTGCAAGGAAATAGCGTTTGCAGATGTCTACGTATCGTAGCAATAGAGTTCTTATGATTCTTAAAACGCGATATCGCATCTCATTTCTATGTTTCATGGTAAGATATAATATGATTTGCGAAGTGTTATGTATTCCTCGTCTACACATGAACTGAATGTAAATGCGACACTTCCTTACAAGGAAATAGCGTTTGCAAATGTCTACCTATCGTAGCAATAGTGTTCTAATGCTTCTTAAAACGCGATATCGCATCTCATTTCTATGTTTCATGATAAGATATAATATGATTTGCGAAGTGTCATGTATTCCTCGTCTACACTTCAAATGAATGTAAATGCGACACTTCCTTGCAAGGAAATAGCGTTTGCAGATGTCTACGTATCGTAGCAATAGAGTTCTAATGCTTCTTAAAACGCGATATCGCATCTCATTTCTATGTTTCATGGTAAGATATAATATGACTTGCGAAGTGTTATGTATTCCTCGTCTACACTTCAAATGAATGTAAATGCGACACTTCCTTGCTAGGAAATAGCGTCTGCAGATGTCTAGGTATCGTAGCAATAGAGTTCTAATGCTTCTTAAAACGCGATATCGCATCTCATTTCTATGTTTCATGGTAAGATATAATATGACTTGCGAAGTGTTATGTTTTCCTCGTCTACACTTCAAATGAACGTGAATGCGACACTTTCTCGCTAGGAAATAGCGTTTGCAGGTGCCTACGTAGCGTAGCAATAGATTTCTAATGCTTCTGAAAACGCGATATCGCATCTCATTTCTATGTTTCATGGTAAGATATAATATGATTTGCGAAGTGTTATGTATTCCTCGTCTACACATCAACTGAATGTAAATGCGACACTTCCTTGCAAGGAAATAGCGCTTGCAGATGTCTACGTATCGTAGCAATAGAGTTCTTATGATTCTTAAAACGCGATATAGCATCTCATTTCTATGTTTCATGGTAAGATATAATATGATTTGCGAAGTGTCATGTATTCCTAGTCTACACTTCAAATGAATGTAAATGCGACACTTCCTTGCAAGGAAATAGCGTTTGCAGATGTCTACGTATCGTAGCAATAGGGTTCTAATGCTTCTTAAAACGCGATATCGCATCTCATTTCTATGTTTCATGGTAAGATATAATATGATTTGCGAAGTGTTATGTATTCCTCTTCTACACTTCAAATGAATGTAAATGCGACACTTCCTTGCAAGGAAATAGCGTTTGCAAATGTCTACCTATCGTAGCAATAGTGTTCTAATGCTTCTTAAAACGCGATATCGCATCTCATTTCTATGTTTCATGATAAGATATAATATGATTTGCGAAGTGTCATGTATTCCTCGTCTACACTTCAAATGAATGTAAATGCGACACTTCCTTGCAAGGAAATAGCGTTTGCAGATGTCTACGTATCGTAGCAATAGAGTTCTAATGCTTCTTAAAACGCGATATCGCATCTCATTTCTATGTTTCATGGTAAGATATAATATGATTTGCGAAGTGTTATGTATTCCTCGTCTACACATCAACTGAATGTAAATGCGACACTTCCTTGCAAGGAAATAGCGTTTGCAAATGTCTACCTATCGTAGCAATAGTGTTCTAATGCTTCTTAAAACGCGATATCGCATCTCATTTCTATGTTTCATGATAAGATATAATATGATTTGCGAAGTGTCATGTATTCCTCGTCTACACTTCAAATTAATGTAAATGCGACACTTGCTTGCAAGGAAATAGCGTTTGCAGATGTCTACGTGTCGTAGCAATAGAGTTCTAATGCTTCTTAAAACGCGATATCGCATCTCATTTCTATGTTTCATGGTAAGATATAATATGATTTGCGAAGTGTTATGTATTCCTCGTCTACACATCAACTGAATGTAAATGCGACACTTCCTTGCAAGGAAATAGCGCTTGCAGATGTCTACGTATCGTAGCAATAGAGTTCTTATGATTCTTAAAACGCGATATAGCATCTCATTTCTATGTTTCATGGAAAGATATAATATGATTTGCGAAGTGTTATGTATTCCTCGTCTACACATCAAATGAATGTAAATGCGACACTTCTTTGCAAGGAAATAGCGTTTGCAGATGTCTACGTATCGTAGCAATAGAGTTCTTATGATTCTTAAAACGCGATATCGCATCTCATTTCTATGTTTCATGGTAAGATATAATATGACTTGCGAAGTGTTATGTTTTCCTCGTCTACACTTCAAATGAACGTGAATGCGACACTTTCTCGCTAGGAAATAGCGTTTGCAGATGCCTACGTAGCGTAGCAATAGATTTCTAATGCTTCTGAAAACGCGATATCGCATCTCATTTCTATGTTTCATGGTAAGATATAATATGATTTGCGAAGTGTTATGTATTCCTCGTCTACACTTCAAATGAATGTAAATGCGACACTTCCTTGCAAGGAAATAGCGTTTGCAAGTGTCTACGTATCGTAGCAATAGAGTTCTAATGCTTCTTAAAACGCGATATCGCATCTCATTTCTATGTTTCATGGTAAGATATAATATGATTTGTGAAGTGTTATGTTTTCCTCGTCTACACTTCAAATGAACGTGAATGCGACACTTTCTCGCTAGGAAATAGCGTTTGCAGATGCCTACGTAGCGTAGCAATAGATTTCTAATGCTTCTGAAAACGCGAGATCGCATCCCATTTCTATGTCTCATGGTAAGATATAAAATGATTTGCGAAGTGTTATGTATTCCTCGTCTACACTTCAAATGAATGTAAATGCGACACTTCCTTGCTAGGAAATAGCGTCTGCAGATGTCTAGGTATCGTAGCAATAGAGTTCTAATGCTTCTTAAAACGAGATATTGCATTTCATATCTATGTTTCATGATAAGATATAATATTCATTGTGAAGTGTTATGCATTCCTCGTCTACACTTCAAATGAATGTAAATGCGGCACTTCCTTGCAAGGAAATAGCGTTTGCAGATGTCTACGTATCGTAGCAATAGAGTTCTTATGATTCTTAAAACGCGATATCGCATCTCATTTCTATGTTTCATGGTAAGATATAATATGATTTGCGAAGTGTTATGTATTCCTCGTCTACACATGAACTGAATGTAAATGCGACATTTCCTTGCAAGGAAATAGCGTTTGCAAATGTCTACCTATCGTAGCAATAGTGTTCTAATGCTTCTTAAAACGCGATATCGCATCTCATTTCTATGTTTCATGATAAGATATAATATGATTTGCGAAGTGTCATGTATTCCTCGTCTACACTTCAAATGAATGTAAATGCGACCCTTCCTTGCAAGGAAATAGCGTTTGCAGATGTCTACGTATCGTAGCAATAGAGTTCTAATGCTTCTTAAAACGCGATATCGCATCTCATTTCTATGTTTCATGGTAAGATATAATATGATTTGCGGAGTGTTATGTATTCCTCGCCTACACATCAAATGAATGTAAATGCGACACTTCCTTGCAAGGAAATAGCGTTTGCAGATGTCTACGTATCGTAGCAATAGAGTTCTAATGCTTCTTAAAACGCGATATCGCATCTCATTTCTATGTTTCATGGTAAGATATAATATGACTTGCGAAGTGTTATGTATTCCTCGTCTACACTTCAAATGAATGTAAATGCGACACTTCCTTGCTAGGAAATAGCGTCTGCAGATGTCTAGGTATCGTAGCAATAGAGTTCTAATGCTTCTTAAAACGCGATATCGCATCTCATTTCTATATTTCATGGTAAGATATAATATGATTTGCGAAGTGTTATGTATTCCTCTTCCACACTTCAAATGAATGTAAATGCGACACTTCCTTGCAAGGAAATAGCGTTTGCAAATGTCTACCTATCGTAGCAATAGTGTTCTAATGCATCTTAAAACGCGATATCGCATCTCATTTCTATGTTTCATGATAAGATATAATATGATTTGCGAAGTGTCATGTATTCCTCGTCTACACTTCAAATGAATGTAAATGCGACACTTCCTTGCAAGGAAATAGCGTTTGCAGATGTCTACGTATCGTAGCAATAGGGTTCTAATGCTTCTTAAAACGCGATATCGCATCTCATTTCTATGTTTCATGGTAAGATATAATATGATTTGTGAAGTGTTATGTTTTCCTCGTCTACACTTCAAATGAACGTGAATGCGACACTTTCTCGCTAGGAAATAGCGTTTGCAGATGCCTACGTAGCGTAGCAATAGATTTCTAATGCTTCTGAAAACGCGAGATCGCATCCCATTTCTATGTTTCATGGTAAGATATAAAATGATTTGCGAAGTGCTATGTATTCCTCGTCTACACTTCAAATGAATGTAAATGCGACACTTCCTTGCTAGGAAATAGCGTCTGCAGATGTCTAGGTATCGTAGCAATAGAGTTCTAATGCTTCTTAAAACGAGATATTGCATTTCATATCTATGTTTCATGATAAGATATAATATTCATTGTGAAGTGTTATGCATTCCTCGTCTACACTTCAAATGAATGTAAATGCGACACTTCCTTGCAAGGAAATAGCGTTTGCAGATGTCTACGTATCGTAGCAATAGAGTTCTTATGATTCTTAAAACGCGATATCGCATCTCATTTCTATGTTTCATGGTAAGATATAATATGATTTGCGAAGTGTTATGTATTCCTCGTCTACACATGAACTGAATGTAAATGCGACACTTCCTTACAAGGAAATAGCGTTTGCAAATGTCTACCTATCGTAGCAATAGTGTTCTAATGCTTCTTAAAACGCGATATCGCATCTCATTTCTATGTTTCATGATAAGATATAATATGATTTGCGAAGTGTCATGTATTCCTCGTCTACACTTCAAATGAATGTAAATGCGACACTTCCTTGCAAGGAAATAGCGTTTGCAGATGTCTACGTATCGTAGCAATAGAGTTCTAATGCTTCTTAAAACGCGATATCGCATCTCATTTCTATGTTTCATGGTAAGATATAATATGACTTGCGAAGTGTTATGTATTCCTCGTCTACACTTCAAATGAATGTAAATGCGACACTTCCTTGCTAGGAAATAGCGTCTGCAGATGTCTAGGTATCGTAGCAATAGAGTTCTAATGCTTCTTAAAACGCGATATCGCATCTCATTTCTATGTTTCATGATAAGATATAATATGATTTGCGAAGTGTCATGTATTCCTCGTCTACACTTCAAATTAATGTAAATGCGACACTTGCTTGCAAGGAAATAGCGTTTGCAGATGTCTACGTGTCGTAGCAATAGAGTTCTAATGCTTCTTAAAACGCGATATCGCATCTCATTTCTATGTTTCATGGTAAGATATAATATGATTTGCGAAGTGTTATGTATTCCTCGTCTACACATCAACTGAATGTAAATGCGACACTTCCTTGCAAGGAAATAGCGCTTGCAGATGTCTACGTATCGTAGCAATAGAGTTCTTATGATTCTTAAAACGCGATATAGCATCTCATTTCTATGTTTCATGGTAAGATATAATATGATTTGCGAAGTGTCATGTATTCCTAGTCTACACTTCAAATGAATGTAAATGCGACACTTCCTTGCAAGGAAATAGCGTTTGCAGATGTCTACGTATCGTAGCAATAGGGTTCTAATGCTTCTTAAAACGCGATATCGCATCTCATTTCTATGTTTCATGGTAAGATATAATATGATTTGCGAAGTGTTATGTATTCCTCTTCTACACTTCAAATGAATGTAAATGCGACACTTCCTTGCAAGGAAATAGCGTTTGCAAATGTCTACCTATCGTAGCAATAGTGTTCTAATGCTTCTTAAAACGCGATATCGCATCTCATTTCTATGTTTCATGATAAGATATAATATGATTTGCGAAGTGTCATGTATTCCTCGTCTACACTTCAAATGAATGTAAATGCGACACTTCCTTGCAAGGAAATAGCGTTTGCAGATGTCTACGTATCGTAGCAATAGAGTTCTAATGCTTCTTAAAACGCGATATCGCATCTCATTTCTATGTTTCATGGTAAGATATAATATGATTTGCGAAGTGTTATGTATTCCTCGTCTACACATCAACTGAATGTAAATGCGACACTTCCTTGCAAGGAAATAGCGTTTGCAAATGTCTACCTATCGTAGCAATAGTGTTCTAATGCTTCTTAAAACGCGATATCGCATCTCATTTCTATGTTTCATGATAAGATATAATATGATTTGCGAAGTGTCATGTATTCCTCGTCTACACTTCAAATGAATGTAAATGCGACACTTCTTTGCAAGGAAATAGCGTTTGCAGATGTCTACGTATCGTAGCAATAGAGTTCTTATGATTCTTAAAACGCGATATCGCATCTCATTTCTATGTTTCATGGTAAGATATAATATGATTTGCGAAGTGTTATGTTTTCCTCTTCTACACTTCAAATGAATGTGAATGCGACACTTTCTAGCTAGGAAATAGCGTTTGCAGATGCCTACGTATCGTAGCAATAGATTTCTAATGCTTCTTAAAACGCGAGATCGCATCCCATTTCTATGTTTCATGGTAAGATATAATATGACTTGCGAAGTGTTATGTATTCCTCGTCTACACTTCAAATGAATGTAAATGCGACACTTCCTTGCTAGGAAATAGCGTCTGCAGATGTCTAGGTATCGTAGCAATAGAGCTCTAATGCTTCTTAAAACGCGATATCGCATCTCATTTCTATATTTCATGGTAAGATATAATATGATTTGCGAAGTGTTATGTATTCCTCGTCCACACTTCAAATGAATGTAAATGCGACACTTCCTTGCAAGGAAATAGCGTTTGCAAATGTCTACCTATCGTAGCAATAGTGTTCTAATGCTTCTTAAAACGCGATATCGCATCTCATTTCTATGTTTCATGATAAGATATAATATGATTTGCGAAGTGTCATGTATTCCTCTTCTACACTTCAAATGAATGTAAATGCGACACTTCCTTGCAAGGAAATAGCGTTTGCAGATGTCTACGTATCGTAGCAATAGGGTTCTAATGCTTCTTAAAACGCGATATCGCATCTCATTTCTATGTTTCATGGTAAGATATAATATGATTTGCGAAGTGTTATGTATTCCTCTTCTACACTTCAAATGAATGTAAATGCGACACTTCCTTGCAAGGAAATAGCGTTTGCAAATGTCTACCTATCGTAGCAATAGTGTTCTAATGCTTCTTAAAACGCGATATCGCATCTCATTTCTATGTTTCATGATATGATATAATATGATTTGCGAAGTGTCATGTATTCCTCGTCTACACTTCAAATTAATGTAAATGCGACACTTGCTTGCAAGGAAATAGCGTTTGCAGATGTCTACGTGTCGTAGCAATAGAGTTCTAATGCTTCTTAAAACGCGATATCGCATCTCATTTCTATGTTTCATGGTAAGATATAATATGATTTGCGAAGTGTTATGTATTCCTCGTCTACACATCAACTGAATGTAAATGCGACACTTCCTTGCAAGGAAATAGCGCTTGCAGATGTCTACGTATCGTAGCAATAGAGTTCTTATGATTCTTAAAACGCGATATAGCATCTCATTTCTATGTTTCATGGTAAGATATAATATGATTTGCGAAGTGTCATGTATTCCTAGTCTACACTTCAAATGAATGTAAATGCGACACTTCCTTGCAAGGAAATAGCGTTTGCAGATGTCTACGTATCGTAGCAATAGGGTTCTAATGCTTCTTAAAACGCGATATCGCATCTCATTTCTATGTTTCATGGTAAGATATAATATGATTTGCGAAGTGTTATGTATTCCTCTTCTACACTTCAAATGAATGTAAATGCGACACTTCCTTGCAAGGAAATAGCGTTTGCAAATGTCTACCTATCGTAGCAATAGTGTTCTAATGCTTCTTAAAACGCGATATCGCATCTCATTTCTATGTTTCATGATAAGATATAATATGATTTGCGAAGTGTCATGTATTCCTCGTCTACACTTCAAATGAATGTAAATGCGACACTTCCTTGCAAGGAAATAGCGTTTGCAGATGTCTACGTATCGTAGCAATAGAGTTCTAATGCTTCTTAAAACGCGATATCGCATCTCATTTCTATGTTTCATGGTAAGATATAATATGATTTGCGAAGTGTTATGTATTCCTCGTCTACACATCAACTGAATGTAAATGCGACACTTCCTTGCAAGGAAATAGCGTTTGCAAATGTCTACCTATCGTAGCAATAGTGTTCTAATGCTTCTTAAAACGCGATATCGCATCTCATTTCTATGTTTCATGATAAGATATAATATGATTTGCGAAGTGTCATGTATTCCTCGTCTACACTTCAAATTAATGTAAATGCGACACTTGCTTGCAAGGAAATAGCGTTTGCAGATGTCTACGTGTCGTAGCAATAGAGTTCTAATGCTTCTTAAAACGCGATATCGCATCTCATTTCTATGTTTCATGGTAAGATATAATATGATTTGCGAAGTGTTATGTATTCCTCGTCTACACATCAACTGAATGTAAATGCGACACTTCCTTGCAAGGAAATAGCGCTTGCAGATGTCTACGTATCGTAGCAATAGAGTTCTTATGATTCTTAAAACGCGATATAGCATCTCATTTCTATGTTTCATGGTAAGATGTAATATGATTTGCGAAGTGTTATGTATTCCTAGTCTACACTTCAAATGAATGTAAATGCGACACTTCTTTGCAAGGAAATAGCGTTTGCAGATGTCTACGTATCGTAGCAATAGAGTTCTTATGATTCTTAAAACGCGATATCGCATCTCATTTCTATGTTTCATGGTAAGATATAATATGATTTGCGAAGTGTTATGTTTTCCTCTTCTACACTTCAAATGAATGTGAATGCGACACTTTCTAGCTAGGAAATAGCGTTTGCAGATGCCTACGTATCGTAGCAATAGATTTCTAATGCTTCTTAAAACGCGAGATCGCATCCCATTTCTATGTTTCATGGTAAGATATAATATGACTTGCGAAGTGTTATGTATTCCTCGTCTACACTTCAAATGAATGTAAATGCGACACTTCCTTGCTAGGAAATAGCGTCTGCAGATGTCTAGGTATCGTAGCAATAGAGCTCTAATGCTTCTTAAAACGCGATATCGCATCTCATTTCTATATTTCATGGTAAGATATAATATGATTTGCGAAGTGTTATGTATTCCTCGTCCACACTTCAAATGAATGTAAATGCGACACTTCCTTGCAAGGAAATAGCGTTTGCAAATGTCTACCTATCGTAGCAATAGTGTTCTAATGCTTCTTAAAACGCGATATCGCATCTCATTTCTATGTTTCATGATAAGATATAATATGATTTGCGAAGTGTCATGTATTCCTCGTCTACACATCAACTGAATGTAAATGCGACACTTCCTTGCAAGGAAATAGCGCTTGCAGATGTCTACGTATCGTAGCAATAGAGTTCTTATGATTCTTAAAACGCGATATAGCATCTCATTTCTATGTTTCATGGTAAGATATAATATGATTTGCGAAGTGTCATGTATTCCTAGTCTACACTTCAAATGAATGTAAATGCGACACTTCCTTGCAAGGAAATAGCGTTTGCAGATGTCTACGTATCGTAGCAATAGGGTTCTAATGCTTCTTAAAACGCGATATCGCATCTCATTTCTATGTTTCATGGTAAGATATAATATGATTTGCGAAGTGTTATGTATTCCTCTTCTACACTTCAAATGAATGTAAATGCGACACTTCCTTGCAAGGAAATAGCGTTTGCAAATGTCTACCTATCGTAGCAATAGTGTTCTAATGCTTCTTAAAACGCGATATCGCATCTCATTTCTATGTTTCATGATAAGATATAATATGATTTGCGAAGTGTCATGTATTCCTCGTCTACACTTCAAATGAATGTAAATGCGACACTTCCTTGCAAGGAAATAGCGTTTGCAGATGTCTACGTATCGTAGCAATAGAGTTCTAATGCTTCTTAAAACGCGATATCGCATCTCATTTCTATGTTTCATGGTAAGATATAATATGATTTGCGAAGTGTTATGTATTCCTCGTCTACACATCAACTGAATGTAAATGCGACACTTCCTTGCAAGGAAATAGCGTTTGCAAATGTCTACCTATCGTAGCAATAGTGTTCTAATGCTTCTTAAAACGCGATATCGCATCTCATTTCTATGTTTCATGATAAGATATAATATGATTTGCGAAGTGTCATGTATTCCTCGTCTACACTTCAAATTAATGTAAATGCGACACTTGCTTGCAAGGAAATAGCGTTTGCAGATGTCTACGTGTCGTAGCAATAGAGTTCTAATGCTTCTTAAAACGCGATATCGCATCTCATTTCTATGTTTCATGGTAAGATATAATATGATTTGCGAAGTGTTATGTATTCCTCGTCTACACATCAACTGAATGTAAATGCGACACTTCCTTGCAAGGAAATAGCGCTTGCAGATGTCTACGTATCGTAGCAATAGAGTTCTTATGATTCTTAAAACGCGATATAGCATCTCATTTCTATGTTTCATGGTAAGATATAATATGATTTGCGAAGTGTTATGTATTCCTAGTCTACACTTCAAATGAATGTAAATGCGACACTTCTTTGCAAGGAAATAGCGTTTGCAGATGTCTACGTATCGTAGCAATAGAGTTCTTATGATTCTTAAAACGCGATATCGCATCTCATTTCTATGTTTCATGGTAAGATATAATATGATTTGCGAAGTGTTATGTTTTCCTCTTCTACACTTCAAATGAATGTGAATGCGACACTTTCTAGCTAGGAAATAGCGTTTGCAGATGCCTACGTATCGTAGCAATAGATTTCTAATGCTTCTTAAAACGCGAGATCGCATCCCATTTCTATGTTTCATGGTAAGATATAATATGACTTGCGAAGTGTTATGTATTCCTCGTCTACACTTCAAATGAATGTAAATGCGACACTTCCTTGCTAGGAAATAGCGTCTGCAGATGTCTAGGTATCGTAGCAATAGCGCTCTAATGCTTCTTAAAACGCGATATCGCATCTCATTTCTATATTTCATGGTAAGATATAATATGATTTGCGAAGTGTTATGTATTCCTCGTCCACACTTCAAATGAATGTAAATGCGACACTTCCTTGCAAGGAAATAGCGTTTGCAAATGTCTACCTATCGTAGCAATAGTGTTCTAATGCTTCTTAAAACGCGATATCGCATCTCATTTCTATGTTTCATGGTAAGATATAATATGATTTGCGAAGTGTTATGTATTCCTCGTCTACACATCAACTGAATGTAAATGCGACACTTCCTTGCAAGGAAATAGCGTTTGCAAATGTCTACCTATCGTAGCAATAGTGTTCTAATGCTTCTTAAAACGCGATATCGCATCTCATTTCTATGTTTCATGATAAGATATAATATGATTTGCGAAGTGTCATGTATTCCTCGTCTACACTTCAAATTAATGTAAATGCGACACTTGCTTGCAAGGAAATAGCGTTTGCAGATGTCTACGTGTCGTAGCAATAGAGTTCTAATGCTTCTTAAAACGCGATATCGCATCTCATTTCTATGTTTCATGGTAAGATATAATATGATTTGCGAAGTGTTATGTATTCCTCGTCTACACATCAACTGGATGTAAATGCGACACTTCCTTGCAAGGAAATAGCGCTTGCAGATGTCTACGTATCGTAGCAATAGAGTTCTTATGATTCTTAAAACGCGATATAGCATCTCATTTCTATGTTTCATGGTAAGATATAATATGATTTGCGAAGTGTTATGTATTCCTAGTCTACACTTCAAATGAATGTAAATGCGACACTTCTTTGCAAGGAAATAGCGTTTGCAGATGTCTACGTATCGTAGCAATAGAGTTCTTATGATTCTTAAAACGCGATATCGCATCTCATTTCTATGTTTCATGGTAAGATATAATATGATTTGCGAAGTGTTATGTTTTCCTCTTCTACACTTCAAATGAATGTGAATGCGACACTTTCTAGCTAGGAAATAGCGTTTGCAGATGCCTACGTATCGTAGCAATAGATTTCTAATGCTTCTTAAAACGCGAGATCGCATCCCATTTCTATGTTTCATGGTAAGATATAATATGACTTGCGAAGTGTTATGTATTCCTCGTCTACACTTCAAATGAATGTAAATGCGACACTTCCTTGCTAGGAAATAGCGTCTGCAGATGTCTAGGTATCGTAGCAATAGAGCTCTAATGCTTCTTAAAACGCGATATCGCATCTCATTTCTATATTTCATGGTAAGATATAATATGATTTGCGAAGTGTTATGTATTCCTCGTCCACACTTCAAATGAATGTAAATGCGACACTTCCTTGCAAGGAAATAGCGTTTGCAAATGTCTACCTATCGTAGCAATAGTGTTCTAATGCTTCTTAAAACGCGATATCGCATCTCATTTCTATGTTTCATGATAAGATATAATATGATTTGCGAAGTGTCATGTATTCCTCTTCTACACTTCAAATGAATGTAAATGCGACACTTCCTTGCAAGGAAATAGCGTTTGCAGATGTCTACGTATCGTAGCAATAGGGTTCTAATGCTTCTTAAAACGCGATATCGCATCTCATTTCTATGTTTCATGGTAAGATATAATATGACTTGCGAAGTGTTATGTATTCCTCGTCTACACTTCAAATGAATGTAAATGCGACACTTCCTTGCTAGGAAATAGCGTCTGCAGATGTCTAGGTATCGTAGCAATAGAGTTCTAATGCTTCTTAAAACGCGATATCGCATCTCATTTCTATATTTCATGGTAAGATATAATATGATTTGCGAAGTGTTATGTATTCCTCGTCCACACTTCAAATGAATCTAAATGCGACACTTCCTTGCAAGGAAATAGCGTTTGCAAATGTCTACCTATCGTAGCAATAGTGTTCCAATGCTTCTTAAAACGCGATATCGCATCTCATTTCTATGTTTCATGATAAGATATAATATGATTTGCGAAGTGTCATGTATTCCTCGTCTACACTTCAAATGAATGTAAATGCGACACTTCCTTGCAATGAAATAGCGTTTGCAGATGTCTACGTATCGTAGCAATAGAGTTCTAATGCTTCTTAAAACGCGATATCGCATCTCATTTCTATGTTTCATGGTAAGATATAATATGATTTGCGAAGTATTATGTATTCCTCTTCTACACTTCAAATGAATGTAAATGCGACACTTCCTTGCAAGGAAATAGCGTTTGCAAATGTCTACCTATCGTAGCAATAGTGTTCTAATGCATCTTAAAACGCGATATCGCATCTCATTTCTATGTTTCATGATAAGATATAATATGATTTGCGAAGTGTCATGTATTCCTCGTCTACACTTCAAATGAATGTAAATGCGACACTTCCTTGCAAGGAAATAGCGTTTGCAGATGTCTACGTATCGTAGCAATAGAGTTCTAATGCTTCTTAAAACGCGATATCGCATTTCATTTCTATGTTTCATGGTAAGATATAATATGATTTGCGAAGTGTTATGTATTCCTAGTCTACACTTCAAATGAATGTAAATGCGACACTTCTTTGCAAGGAAATAGCGTTTGCAAATGTCTACCTATCGTAGCAATAGTGTTCTAATGCTTCTTAAAACGCGATATCGCATCTCATTTCTATGTTTCATGATAAGATATAATATGATTTGCGAAGTGTCATGTATTCCTCGTCTACACTTCAAATTAATGTAAATGCGACACTTGCTTGCAAGGAAATAGCGTTTGCAGATGTCTACGTGTCGTAGCAATAGAGTTCTAATGCTTCTTAAAACGCGATATCGCATCTCATTTCTATGTTTCATGGTAAGATATAATATGATTTGCGAAGTGTTATGTATTCCTCGTCTACACATCAACTGGATGTAAATGCGACACTTCCTTGCAAGGAAATAGCGCTTGCAGATGTCTACGTATCGTAGCAATAGAGTTCTTATGATTCTTAAAACGCGATATAGCATCTCATTTCTATGTTTCATGGTAAGATATAATATGATTTGCGAAGTGTTATGTATTCCTAGTCTACACTTCAAATGAATGTAAATGCGACACTTCTTTGCAAGGAAATAGCGTTTGCAGATGTCTACGTATCGTAGCAATAGAGTTCTTATGATTCTTAAAACGCGATATCGCATCTCATTTCTATGTTTCATGGTAAGATATAATATGATTTGCGAAGTGTTATGTTTTCCTCTTCTACACTTCAAATGAATGTGAATGCGACACTTTCTAGCTAGGAAATAGCGTTTGCAGATGCCTACGTATCGTAGCAATAGATTTCTAATGCTTCTTAAAACGCGAGATCGCATCCCATTTCTATGTTTCATGGTAAGATATAATATGACTTGCGAAGTGTTATGTATTCCTCGTCTACACTTCAAATGAATGTAAATGCGACACTTCCTTGCTAGGAAATAGCGTCTGCAGATGTCTAGGTATCGTAGCAATAGAGCTCTAATGCTTCTTAAAACGCGATATCGCATCTCATTTCTATATTTCATGGTAAGATATAATATGATTTGCGAAGTGTTATGTATTCCTCGTCCACACTTCAAATGAATGTAAATGCGACACTTCCTTGCAAGGAAATAGCGTTTGCAAATGTCTACCTATCGTAGCAATAGTGTTCTAATGCTTCTTAAAACGCGATATCGCATCTCATTTCTATGTTTCATGATAAGATATAATATGATTTGCGAAGTGTCATGTATTCCTCTTCTACACTTCAAATGAATGTAAATGCGACACTTCCTTGCAAGGAAATAGCGTTTGCAGATGTCTACGTATCGTAGCAATAGGGTTCTAATGCTTCTTAAAACGCGATATCGCATCTCATTTCTATGTTTCATGGTAAGATATAATATGACTTGCGAAGTGTTATGTATTCCTCGTCTACACTTCAAATGAATGTAAATGCGACACTTCCTTGCTAGGAAATAGCGTCTGCAGATGTCTAGGTATCGTAGCAATAGAGTTCTAATGCTTCTTAAAACGCGATATCGCATCTCATTTCTATATTTCATGGTAAGATATAATATGATTTGCGAAGTGTTATGTATTCCTCGTCCACACTTCAAATGAATCTAAATGCGACACTTCCTTGCAAGGAAATAGCGTTTGCAAATGTCTACCTATCGTAGCAATAGTGTTCCAATGCTTCTTAAAACGCGATATCGCATCTCATTTCTATGTTTCATGATAAGATATAATATGATTTGCGAAGTGTCATGTATTCCTCGTCTACACTTCAAATGAATGTAAATGCGACACTTCCTTGCAATGAAATAGCGTTTGCAGATGTCTACGTATCGTAGCAATAGAGTTCTAATGCTTCTTAAAACGCGATATCGCATCTCATTTCTATGTTTCATGGTAAGATATAATATGATTTGCGAAGTATTATGTATTCCTCTTCTACACTTCAAATGAATGTAAATGCGACACTTCCTTGCAAGGAAATAGCGTTTGCAAATGTCTACCTATCGTAGCAATAGTGTTCTAATGCTTCTTAAAACGCGATATCGCATCTCATTTCTATGTTTCATGATAAGATATAATATGATTTGCGAAGTGTCATGTATTCCTCGTCTACACTTCAAATGAATGTAAATGCGACACTTCCTTGCAAGGAAATAGCGTTTGCAGATGTCTACGTATCGTAGCAATAGAGTTCTAATGCTTCTTAAAACGCGATATCGCATTTCATTTCTATGTTTCATGGTAAGATATAATATGATTTGCGAAGTGTTATGTATTCCTAGTCTACACTTCAAATGAATGTAAATGCGACACTTCTTTGCAAGGAAATAGCGTTTGCAGATGTCTACGTATCGTAGCAATAGAGTTCTTATGATTCTTAAAACGCGATATCGCATCTCATTTCTATGTTTCATGGTAAGATATAATATGATTTGCGAAGTGTTATGTATTCCTCGTCTACACTTCAAATGAATGTAAATGCGACACTTCCTTGCAAGGAAATAGCGTTTGCAAATGTCTACGTATCGTAGCAATAGAGTTCTAATGCTTCTTAAACGCGATATCGCATCTCATTTCTATGTTTCATGGTAAGATATAATATGATTTGCGAAGTGTTATGTTTTCCTCGACTACACTTGAAATGAACGTGAATGCGACACTTTCTCGCTAGGAAATAGCGTTTGCAGATGCCTACGTAGCGTAGCAATAGACTTCTAATGCTTCTGAATACGCGAGATCGCATCCCATTTCTATGTTTCATGGTAAGATATAAAATGATTTGCGAAGTGTTATGCATTCCTCGTCTACACTTCAAATGAATGTAAATGCGACACTTCCTTGCAAGGAAATTGCGTTTGCAGATGTCTATGTATCGTAGCAATAGAGTTCTTATGATTCTTAAAACGCGATATCGCATCTCATTTCTATGTTTCATGGTAAGATATAATATGATTTGCGAAGTGTTATGTATTCCTCGTCTACACATGAACTGAATGTAAATGCGACACTTCCTTGCAAGGAAATAGCGTTTGCAAATTTCTACCTATCGTAGCAATAGTGTTCTAATGCTTCTTAAAACGCGATATCGCATCTCATTTCTATGTTTCATGATAAGATATAATATGATTTGCGAAGTGTCATGTATTCCTCGTCTACACTTCAAATGAATGTAAATGCGACACTTCTTTGCAAGGAAATAGCGTTTGCAGATGTCTACGTATCGTAGCAATAGAGTTCTTATGATTCTTAAAACGCGATATCGCATCTCATTTCTATGTTTCATGGTAAGATATAATATGATTTGCGAAGTGTTATGTTTTCCTCTTCTACACTTCAAATGAATGTGAATGCGACACTTTCTCGCTAGGAAATAGCGTTTGCAGATGCCTACGTATCGTAGCAATAGATTTCTAATGCTTCTTAAAACGCGAGATCGCATCCCATTTCTATGTTTCATGGTAAGGTATAAAATGATTTGCGAAGTGTTATGTATTCCTCGTCTACACTTCAAATGAATGTAAATGCAACACTTCCTTGCTTGGAAATAGCGTCTGCAGATGTCTAGGTATCGTAGCAATAGTGTTCTAATGCTTCTTAAAACGCGATATCGCATCTCATTTCTATGTTTCATGGTAAGATATAATATGATTTGCGAAGTGTTATGTATTCCTAGTCTACACTTCAAATGAATGTAAATGCGACACTTCCTTGCAAGGAAATAGCGTTTGCAAATGTCTACGTATCGTAGCAATAGAGTTCTAATGCTTCTTAAAACGCGATATCGCATCTCATTACTATGTTTCATGGTAAGATATAATATGATTTCCGAAGTGTTATGTTTTCCTCGTCTACACTTCAAATGAACGTGAATGCGACACTTTCTCGCTAGGAAATAGCGTTTGCAGATGTCTACGTATCGTAGCAATAGAGTTCTAATGCTTCTTATAACGCGATATCGCATCTCATTTCTATGTTTCATGGTAAGATATAATATGATTTGCGGAGTGTTATGTATTCCTCGCCTACACATCAAATGAATGTAAATGCGACACTTCCTTGCAAGGAAATAGCGTTTGCAGATGTCTACGTATCGTAGCAATAGAGTTCTAATGCTTCTTAAAACGCGATATCGCATCTCATTTCTATGTTTCATGGTAAGATATAATATGATTTGCGAAGTGTTATGTATTCCTCGTCTACACATCAACTGAATGTAAATGCGACACTTCCTTGCAAGGAAATAGCGTTTGCAAATGTCTACCTATCGTAGCAATAGTGTTCTAATGCTTCTTAAAACGCGATATCGCATCTCATTTCTATGTTTCATGATAAGATATAATATGATTTGCGAAGTGTCATGTATTCCTCGTCTACACTTCAAATGAATGTAAATGCGACACTTCCTTGCAAGGAAATAGCGTTTGCAGATGTCTACGTATCGCAGCAATAGAGTTCTAATGCTTCTTAAAACGCGATATCGCATCTCATTTCTATGTTTCATGGTAAGATATAATATGATTTGGGGAGTGTTATGTATTCCTCGCCTACACATCAAATGAATGTAAATGCGACACTTCCTTGCAAGGAAATAGCGTTTGCAGATGTCTACGTATCGTAGCAATAGAGTTCTAATGCTTCTTAAAACGCGATGTCGCATCTCATTTCTATGTTTCATGGTAAGATATAATATGACTTGCGAAGTGTTATGTATTCCTCGTCTACACTTCAAATGAATGTAAATGCGACACTTCCTTGCTAGGAAATAGCGTCTGCAGATGTCTAGGTATCGTAGCAATAGAGTTCTAATGCTTCTTAAAACGCGATATCGCATCTCATTTCTATATTTCATGGTAAGATATAATATGATTTGCGAAGTGTTATGTATTCCTCGTCCACACTTCAAATGAATGTAAATGCGACACTTCCTTGCAAGGAAATAGCGTTTGCAAATGTCTACCTATCGTAGCAATAGTGTTCTAATGCTTCTTAAAACGCGATATCGCATCTCATTTCTATGTTTCATGATAAGATGTAATATGATTTGCGAAGTGTCATGTATTCCTCGTCTACACTTCAAATGAATGTAAATGCGACACTTCCTTGCAAGGAAATAGCGTTTGCAGATGTCTACGTATCGTAGCAATAGAGTTGTAATGCTTCTTAAAACGCGATATCGCATCTCATTTCTATGTTTCATGGTAAGATATAATATGATTTACGAAGTGTTATGTATTCCTCTTCTACACTTCAAATGAATGTAAATGCGACACTTTCTCGCTAGGAAATTGCGTTTGCAGATGCCTACGTATCGTAGCAATAGATTTCTAATGCTTCTTAAAACGCGAGATCGCATCCCATTTCTATGTTTCATGGTAAGGTATAAAATGATTTGCGAAGTGTTATGTATTCCTCGTCTACACTTCAAATGAATGTAAATGCAACACTTCCTTGCTAGGAAATAGCGTCTGCAGATGTCTAGGTATCGTAGCAATAGAGTTCTAATGCTTCTTAAAACGCGATATCGCATCTCATTTCTATGTTTCATGGTAAGATATAATATGATTTGCGAAGTGTTATGTATTCCTCGTCTACACATGAACTGAATGTAAATGCGACACTTCCTTGCAAGGAAATAGCGTTTGCAAATGTCTACCTATCCTAGCAATAGTGTTCTAATGCTTCTTAAAACGCGATATCGCATCTCATTTCTATGTTTCATGGTAAGATATAATATGGCTTGCGAAGTGTTATGTATTCCTCGTCTACACTTCAAATGAATGTAAATGCGACACTTCCTTGCTAGGAAATAGCGTCTGCAGATGTCTAGGTATCGTAGCAATAGAGTTCTAATGCTTCTTAAAACGCGATATCGCATCTCATTTCTATATTTCATGGTAAGATATAATATGATTTGCGAAGTGTTATGTATTCCTCGTCCACACTTCAAATGAATGTAAATGCGACACTTCCTTGCAAGGAAATAGCGTTTGCAAATGTCTACCTATCGTAGCAATAGTGTTCTAATGCTTCTTAAAACGCGATATCGCATCTCATTTCTATGTTTCATGATAAGATGTAATATGATTTGCGAAGTGTCATGTATTCCTCGTCTACACTTCAAATGAATGTAAATGCGACACTTCCTTGCAAGGAAATAGCGTTTGCAGATGTCTACGTATCGTAGCAATAGAGTTGTAATGCTTCTTAAAACGCGATATCGCATCTCATTTCTATGTTTCATGGTAAGATATAATATGATTTACGAAGTGTTATGTATTCCTCTTCTACACTTCAAATGAATGTAAATGCGACACTTTCTCGCTAGGAAATAGCGTTTGCAGATGCCTACGTATCGTAGCAATAGATTTCTAATGCTTCTTAAAACGCGAGATCGCATCCCATTTCTATGTTTCATGGTAAGGTATAAAATGATTTGCGAAGTGTTATGTATTCCTCGTCTACACTTCAAATGAATGTAAATGCAACACTTCCTTGCTAGGAAATAGCGTCTGCAGATGTCTAGGTATCGTAGCAATAGAGTTCTAATGCTTCTTAAAACGCGATATCGCATCTCATTTCTATGTTTCATGGTAAGATATAATATGATTTGCGAAGTGTTATGTATTCCTCGTCTACACTTCAAATGAATGTAAATGCGACACTTCCTTGCAAGGAAATAGCGTTTGCAAATGTCTACGTATCGTAGCAATAGAGTTCTAATGCTTCTTAAAACGCGATATCGCATCTCATTTCTATGTTTCATGGTAAGATATAATATGATTTGCGAAGTGTTATGTTTTCCTCGTCTACACTTCAAATGAACGTGAATGCGACACTTTCTCGCTAGGAAATAGCGTTTGCAGATGCCTACGTAGCGTAGCAATAGATTTCTAATGCTTCTGAAAACGCGAGATCGCATCCCATTTCTATGTTTCATGGTAAGATATAAAATGATTTGCGAAGTGTTATGTATTCCTCGTCTACACTTCAAATGAATGTAAATGCGACACTTCCTTGCTAGGAAATAGCGTCTGCAGATGTCTAGGTATCGTAGCAATAGAGTTCTAATGCTTCTTAAAACGAGATATTGCATTTCATATCTATGTTTCATGATAAGATATAATATTAATTGTGAAGTGTTATGCATTCCTCGTCTACACTTCAAATGAATGTAAATGCGACACTTCCTTGCAAGGAAATAGCGTTTGCAGATGTCTACGTATAGTAGCAATAGAGTTCTTATGATTCTTAAAACGCGATATCGCTTCTCATTTCTATGTTTCATGATAAGATATAATATGATTTGCGAAGTGTCATGTATTCCTCGTCTACACTTCAAATGAATGTAAATGCGACACTTCCTTGCAAGGAAATAGCGTTTGCAGATGTCTACGTATCGTAGCAATAGAGTTCTAATGCTTCTTAAAACGCGATATCGCATCTCATTTCTATGTTTCATGGTAAGATATAATATGATTTGCGAAGTGTTATGTATTCCTCGTCTACACATGAACTGAATGTAAATGCGACACTTCCTTGCAAGGAAATAGCGTTTGCAAATGTCTACCTATCCTAGCAATAGTGTTCTAATGCTTCTTAAAACGCGATGTCGCATCTCATTTCTATGTTTCATGATAAGATATAATATGATTTGCGAAGTGTCATGTATTCCTCGTCTACACTTCAAGTGAATGTAAATGCGACACTTCTTTGCAAGGAAATAGCGTTTGCAGATGTCTACGTATCGTAGCAATAGAGTTCCTATGATTCTTAAAACGCGATATCGCATCTCATTTCTATGTTTCATGGAAAGATATAATATGATTTGCGAAGTGTTATGTATTCCTCGTCTACACATCAAATGAATGTAAATGCGACACTTCCTTGCAAGGAAATAGCGTTTGCAGATGTCTACGTATCGTAGCAATAGAGTTCTAATGCTTCTTAAAACGCGATATCGCATCTCATTTCTATGTTTCATGGTAAGATATAATATGATTTGCGGAGTGTTATGTATTCCTCGCCTACACATCAAATGAATGTAAATGCGACACTTCCTTGCAAGGAAATAGCGTTTGCAGATGTCTACGTATCGTAGCAATAGAGTTCTAATGCTTCTTAAAACGCGATATCGCATCTCATTTCTATGTTTCATGGTAAGATATAATATGATTTGCGAAGTGTTATGTATTCCTCGTCTACACATCAACTGAATGTAAATGCGACACTTCCTTGCAAGGAAATAGCGTTTGCAAATGTCTACCTATCGTAGCAATAGTGTTCTAATGCTTCTTAAAACGCGATATCGCAACTCATTTCTATGTTTCATGATAAGATATAATATGATTTGCGAAGTGTCATGTATTCCTCGTCTACACTTCAAATGAATGTAAATGCGACACTTCCTTGCAAGGAAATAGCGTTTGCAGATGTCTACGTATCGTAGCAATAGAGTTCTAATGCTTCTTAAAACGCGATATCGCATCTCATTTCTATGTTTTATGGTAAGATATAATATGATTTGCGGAGTGTTATGTATTCCTCGCCTACACATCAAATGAATGTAAATGCGACACTTCCTTGCAAGGAAATAGCGTTTGCAGATGTCTACGTATCGTAGCAATAGAGTTCTAATGCTTCTTAAAACGCGATATCGCATCTCATTTCTATGTTTCATGGTAAGATATAATATGGCTTGCGAAGTGTTATGTATTCCTCGTCTACACTTCAAATGAATGTAAATGCGACACTTCCTTGCAAGGAAATAGCGTTTGCAAATGTCTACGTATCGTAGCAATAGATTTCTAATGCTTCTTAAAACGCGAGATCGCATCCCATTTCTATGTTTCATGGTAAGGTATAAAATGATTTGCGAAGTGTTATGTATTCCTCGTCTACACTTCAAATGAATGTAAATGCAACACTTCCTTGCTAGGAAATAGCGTCTGCAGATGTCTAGGTATCGTAGCAATAGAGTTCTAATGCTTCTTAAAACGCGATATCGCATCTCATTTCTATGTTTCATGGTAAGATATAATATGATTTGCGAAGTGTTATGTATTCCTCGTCTACACTTCAAATGAATGTAAATGCGACACTTCCTTGCAAGGAAATAGCGTTTGCAAATGTCTACGTATCGTAGCAATAGAGTTCTAATGCTCCTTAAAACGCGATATCGCATCTCATTTCTATGTTTCATGGTAAGATATAATATGATTTGCGAAGTGTTATGTTTTCCTCGTCTACACTTCAAATGAACGTGAATGCGACACTTTCTCGCTAGGAAATAGCGTTTGCAGATGCCTACGTAGCGTAGCAATAGATTTCTAATGCTTCTGAAAACGCGAGATCGCATCCCATTTCTATGTTTCATGGTAAGATATAAAATGATTTGCGAAGTGTTATGTATTCCTCGTCTACACTTCAAATGAATGTAAATGCGACACTTCCTTGCTAGGAAATAGCGTCTGCAGATGTCTAGGTATCGTAGCAATAGAGTTCTAATGCTTCTTAAAACGAGATATTGCATTTCATATCTATGTTTCATAATAAGATATAATATGATTTGCGAAGTGTCATGTATTCCTCGTCTACACTTCAAATGAATGTAAATGCGACACTTCCTTGCAAGGAAATAGCGTTTGCAGATGTCTACGTATCGTTGCAATAGAGTTCTTATGATTCTTAAAACGCGATATCGCATCTCATTTCTATGTTTCATGGAAAGATATAATATGATTTGCGAAGTGTTATGTATTCCTCGTCTACACATCAAATGAATGTAAATGCGACACTTCTTTACAAGGAAATAGCGTTTGCAGATGTCTACGTATCGTAGCAATAGAGTTCTTATGATTCTTAAAACGCGATATCGCATCTCATTTCTATGTTTCATGGTAAGATATAATATGATTTGCGAAGTGTTATGTATTCCTCGTCTACACATCAAATGAATGTAAATGCGACACTTCCTTGCAAGGAAATAGCGTTTGCAAATGTCTACCTATCGTAGCAATAGTGTTCTAATGCTTCTTGAAACGCGATATCGCATCTCATTTCTATGTTTCATGATAAGATATAATACGATTTGCGAAGTGTCATGTATTCCTCGTCTACACTTCAAATGAATGTAAATGCGACACTTCCTTGCAAGGAAATAGCGTTTGCAGATGTCTACGTATCGTAGCAATAGAGTTCTAATGCTTCTTAAAACGCGATATCGCATCTCATTTCTGTGTTTCATGGTAAGATATAATATGATTTGCGAAGTGTTATGTATTCCTCTTCTACACTTCAAATGAATGTAAATGCGACACTTCCTTGCAAGGAAATAGCGTTTGCAAATGTCTACCTATCGTAGCAATAGCGTTCTAATGCTTCTTAAAACGCGATATCGCATCTCATTTTTATGTTTCATGATAAGATATAATATGATTTGCGAAGTGTCATGTATTCCTCGTCTACACTTCAAATGAATGTAAATGCGACACTTCCTTGCAAGGAAATAGCGTTTGCAGATGTCTACGTATCGTAGCAGTAGAGTTCTAATGCTTCTTAAAACGCGATATCGCATCTCATTTCTATGTTTCATGGTAAGATATAATATGATTTGCGAAGTGTTATGTATTCCTCGTCTACACATCAACTTAATGTAAATGCGACACTTCCTTGCAAGGAAATAGCGTTTGCAAATGTCTACCTATCGTAGCAATAGCGTTCTAATGCTTCTTAAAACGCGATATCGCATCTCATTTCTATGTTTCATGATAAGATATAATATGATTTGCGAAGTGTCATGTATTCCTCGTCTACACTTCAAATAAATGTAAATGCAACACTTCCTTGCAAGGAAATAGCGTTTGCAGATGTCTACGTATCGTAGCAATAGAGTTCTAATGCTTCTTAAAACGCGATATCGCATCTCATTTCTATGTTTCATGGTAAGATATAATATGATTTGCGAAGTGTTATGTATTCCTCGTCTACACTTCAAATGAATGTAAATGCGACACTTCTTTGCAAGGGAATAGCGTTTGCAAATGTCTACGTATCGTAGCAATAGAGTTCTAATGCTTCTTAAAACGCGATATCGCATCTCATTTCTATGTTTCATGGTAAGATATAATATGATTTGCGAAGTGTTATGAATTCCTCGTCTACACATCAAATGAATGTAAATGCGACACTTCCTTGCAAGGAAATAGCGTTTGCAAATGTCTACCTATCGTAGCAATAGTGTTCTAATGCTTCTTGAAACGCGATATCGCATCTCATTTCTATGTTTCATGATAAGATATAATATGATTTGCGAAGTGTCATGTATTCCTCGTCTACACTTCAAATGAATGTAAATGCGACACTTCCTTGCAAGGAAATAGCGTTTGCAGATGTCTACGTATCGTAGCAATAGAGTTCTAATGCTTCTTAAAACGCGATATCGCATCTCATTTCTGTGTTTCATGGTAAGATATAATATGATTTGCGAAGTGTTATGTATTCCTCTTCTACACTTCAAATGAATGTAAATGCGACAGTTCCTTGCAAGGAAATAGCGTTTGCAAATGTCTACCTATCGTAGCAATAGCGTTCTAATGCTTCTTAAAACGCGATATCGCATCCCATTTTTATGTTTCATGATAAGATATAATATGATTTGCGAAGTGTCATGTATTCCTCGTCTACACTTCAAATGAATGTAAATGCGACACTTCCTTGCAAGGAAATAGCGTTTGCAGATGTCTACCTATCGTAGCAATAGCGTTCTAATGCTTCTTAAAACGCGATATCGCATCTCATTTCTATGTTTCATGATAAGATATAATATGATTTGCGAAGTGTCATGTATTCCTCGTCTACACTTCAAATAAATGTAAATGCGACACTTCCTTGCAAGGAAATAGCGTTTGCAGATGTCTACGTATCGTAGCAATAGAGTTCTAATGCTTCTTAAAACGCGATATCGCATCTCATTTCTATGTTTCATGGTAAGATATAATATGATTTGCGAAGTGTTATGTATTCCTCGTCTACACTTCAAATGAATGTAAATGCGACACTTCTTTGCAAGGGAATAGCGTTTGCAAATGTCTACGTATCGTAGCAATAGAGTTCTAATGCTTCTTAAAACGCGATATCGCATCTCATTTCTATGTTTCATGGTAAGATATAATATGATTTGCGAAGTGTTGTGTATTCCTCGTCTACACATCAACTGAATGTAAATGCGACACTTCCTTGCAAGGAAATAGCGCTAGCAGATGTCTACGTATCGTAGCAATAGAGTTCTTATGATTCTTAAAACGCGATATCGCATCTCATTTCTATGTTTCATGGTAAGATATAATATGATTTGCGAAGTGTTATGTATTCCTCGTCTACACTTCAAATGAATGTAAATGCGACACTTCTTTGCAAGGAAATAGCGTTTGCAGATGTCTACGTATCGTAGCAATAGAGTTCTTATGACTCTTAAAACGCGATATCGCATCTCATTTCAATGTTTCATGGTAAGATATAATATTATTTGCGAAGTGTTATGTATTCCTCGTCTACACATCAAATGAATGTAAATGCGACACTTCCTTGCAAGGAAATAGCGTTTGCAGATGTCTACGTATCGAAGCAATAGAGTTCAAATGCTTCTTAAAACGAGATATTGCATCTCATATCTATGTTTCATGATAAGATATAATATTCATTGCGAAGTGTTATGCATTCCTCGTCTACGATTCAAGTGAATGTAAATGCGACACTTCCTTGCAAGGAAATAGCGTTTGCAGATGTCTAAGTATCGTAGCAATAGAGTTCTTATGATTCTTAAAACGCGATATCGCATCTCATTTCTATGTTTCATGGTAAGATATAATATGATTTGCGAAGTGTTATGTATTCCTCGTCTACACATCAAATGAATGTAAATGCGACACTTCTTTGCAAGGAAATAGCGTTTGCAGATGTCTACGTATCGTAGCAATACAGTTCTTATGATTCTTAAAACGCGATATCGCATCTCATTTCTATGTTTCATGGTAAGATATAATATTATTTGCGAAGTGTTATGTATTCCTCGTCTACACATCAAATGAATGTAAATGCGACACTTCCTTGCAAGGAAATAGCGTTTGCAGATGTCTACGTATCGAAGCAATAGAGTTCAAATGCTTCTTAAAACGAGATATTGCATCTCATATCTATGTTTCATGATAAGATATAATATTCATTGTGAAGTGTTATGCATTCCTCGTCTACGATTCAAATGAATGTAAATGCGACACTTCTTTGCAAGGAAATAGCGTTTGCAGATGTCTACGTATCGTAGCAATAGAGTTCTAATGCTCCTTAAAACGCGATATCGCATCTCATTTCTATGTTTCATGGTAAGATATAATATGATTTGCGAAGTGTTATATATTCCTCGTCTACACTTCAAATGAATGTAAATGCGACACTTCCTTGCAAGGAAATAGCGTTTGCAAATTTCTACGTATCGTAGCAATAGAGTTCTAATGCTTCTTAAAACGCGATATCGCATCTCATTTCTATGTTTCATGGTAAGATATAATATGATTTGCGAAGTGTTATGTTTTCCTCTTCTACACTTCAAATGAATGTGAATGCGACACTTTCTCGCTAGGAAATAGCGTTTGCAGATGTCTACGTATCGTAGCAATAGAGTTCTTATGATGCTTAAAACGCGATGTCGCATCTCATTTCTATGTTTCATGGTAAGATATAATATGATTTGCGAAGTGTTATGTATTCCTCGTCTACACATCAAATGAATGTAAATGCGACACTTCCTTGCAGGGAAATAGCGTTTGCAGATGTCTACGTACCGTAGCAATAGAGTTCTAATGCTTCTTAAAACGCGATATCGCATCTCATTTCTATGTTTCATGGTAAGATATAATATGACTTGCGAAGTGTTATGTATTCCTCGTCTACACTTCAAATGAATGTAAATCCGACACTTCCTTGCTAGGAAATAGCGTCTGCAGATGTCTAGGTATCGTAGCAATAGAGTTCTAATGCTTCTTAAAACGCGATATCGCATCTCATTTCTATGTTTCATGGTAAGATATAATATGATTTGCGAAGTGTTATGTATTCCTCGCCTACACTTCAAATGAATGTAAATGCGACACTTCCTTGCAAGGAAATAGCGTTTGCAAATGTCTACCTATCGTAGCAATAGTGTTCTAATGCTTCTTAAAACGCGATATCGCATCTCATTTCTATGTTTCATGGTAAGATATAATATGATTTGCGAAGTGTTATGTATTCCTCGTCTACACATCAACTGAATGTAAATGCGACACTTCCTTGCAAGGAAATAGCGCTTGCAGATGTCTACGTATCGTAGCAATAGAGTTCTTATGATTCTTAAAACGCGATATCGCATCTCATTTCTATGTTTCATGGTAAGATATAATATGATTTGCGAAGTGTTATGTATTCCTCGTCTACACATCAACTGAATGTAAATGCGACACTTCCTTGCAAGGAAATAGCGCTTGCAGATGTCTACGTATCGTAGCAATAGAGTTCTTATGATTCTTAAAACGCGATATCGCATCTCATTTCTATGTTTCATGGTAAGATATAATATGATTTGCGAAGTGTTATGTATTCCTCGTCTACACTTCAAATGAATGTAAATGCGACACTTCTTTGCAAGGAAGTAGCGTTTGCAGATGTCTACGTATCGTAGCAATAGAGTTCTTATGATTCTTAAAACGCGATATCGCATCTCATTTCTATGTTTCATGGTAAGATATAATATTATTTTCGAAGTGTTATGTATTCCTCGTCTACACATCAAATGAATGTAAATGCGACACTTCCTTGCTAGGAAATAGCGTTTGCAGATGTCTACGTATCGAGGCAATAGAGTTCAAATGCTTCTTAAAACGAGATATTGCATCTCATATCTATGTTTCATGATAAGATATAATATTCATTGCGAAGTGCTATGCATTCCTCGTCTACGATTCAAATGAATGTAAATGCGACACTTCCTTGCAAGGAAATAGCGTTTGCAGATGTCTACGTATCGTAGCAATAGAGTTCTTATGATTCTTAAAACGCGATATCGCATCTCATTTCTATGTTTCATGGTAAGATATAATATGATTTGCGAAGTGTCATGTATTCCTCGTCTACACTTCAAATGAATGTAAATGCGACACTTCCTTGCTAGGAAATTGCGTCTGCAGATGTCTACGTATCGTAGCAATAGAGTTCTTATGATTCTTAAAACGCGATATCGCATCTCATTTCTATGTTTCATGGTAAGATATAATATGATTTGCGAAGTGTTATGTATTCCTCGTCTACACATCAACTGAATGTAAATGCGACACTTCCTTGCAAGGAAATAGCGTTTGCAAATGTCTACCTATCGTAGCAATAGTGTTCTAATGCTTCTTAAAACGCGATATCGCATCTCATTTCTATGTTTCATGATAAGATATAATATGATTTGCGAAGTGTCATGTATTCCTCGTCTACACTTCAAATGAATGTAAATGCGACACTTCCTTGCAAGGAAATAGCGTTTGCAGATGTCTACGTATCGTAGCAATAGAGTTCTAATGCTTCTTAAAACGCGATATCGCATCTCATTTCTATGTTTCATGGTAAGACATAATATGATTTGAGAAGTGTTATATATTCCTCGTCTACACATCAACTGAATGTAAATGCGACACTTCCTTGCAAGGAAATAGCATTTGCAGATGTCTACGTATCGTAGCAATAGAGTTCTAATGCTTCATAAAACGCGATATCGCATCTCATTTCTATGTTTCATGGTAAGATATAATATGATTTGCGAAGTGTTATGTATTCCTCGTCTACACACCAAATGAATGTAAATGCGACACCTTTTTGCAAGGAAATAGCGTTTGCAGATGTCTACGTATCGTTGCAATAGAGTTCTTATGATTCTTAAAACGCGATATAGCATCTCATTTCTATGTTTCATGGTAAGATATAATATCATTTGCGGAGTGTTATGTACTCCTCGTCTACACTTCAAATGAATGTAAATGCGACACTTCCTTGCAAGGAAATAGCGTTTGCAAATGTCTACCTATCGTAGCAGTAGTGTTCTAATACTTCTTAAAACGCGATATCGCATCTCATTTCTATGTTTCATGGTAAGATATAATATGATTTGCGAAGTGTTATGTATTCCTCGTCTACACTTCAAATGAATGTAAATGCGACACTTTCTTGCAAGGAAATAGCGTTTGCAGATGTCTACGTATCGTGGCATTGGATTTCTGATGCTTCTTAAAACGAGATATTGCATCTCATATCTATGTTTCATGATAAGATATAATATTCATTGCGAAGTGTTATGCATTCCTCGTCTACGATTCAAATGAATGAAAATGCGACACTTCCTTGCAAGGTAATAGCGTTTGCAGATGTCTACGTATCGTAGCAATAGAGTTCTAATGCTTCTTAAAACGCGATATCGCACATCATTTCTATGTTTCATGGTAAGATATAATATGATTTGCGAAGTGTTATGTATTCCTCGTCTACACATCAAATGAATGTAAATACGACACTTTCTTGCAAGGAAATAGCGTTTGCAGATGTCTACGTATCGAAGCAATAGAGTTCAAATGCTTCTTAAAACGAGATATTGCATCTCATACCTATGTTTCATGGTAAGATATAATATGATTTGCGAAGTGTCATGTATTCCTCGTCTACACTTCAAATGAATGTAAATGCGACACTTCCTTGCAAGGAAATAGCGTTTGCAGATGTCTACGTATCGTAGCAATGGATTTCTGGTGCTTCTTAAAAGGCGATATCGCATTACATTTCTATGTTTCATGGTAAGGTATAATATGATTTGCGAAGTGTTATGTATTCCTCGTCTACACTTCACATGAATGTAAATGCGACACTTCTTTGCAAGGAAATAGCGTTTGCAGATGTCTACGTATAGTAGCAATAGAGTTCCAATGCTTCTTAAAACGCGATATCGCATCGCATTTCTATGTTTCATGGTAAGATATAATATGATTTGCGAAGTGTTATGTATTCCTCGTCTACACTTCAAACGAATGTGAATGTGACACTTCCTCGCTAGGAAATAGCGTTTGCAGTTGTCTGCGTATCGTAGCAGTAGAGTTCTAATGCTTCTTAAAACGCGATACCGCATCTCATTTATATGTTTCATGGTAAGGTATAATATGATTTGCGAAGTGTTATGTATTCCTCGTCTACACTTCAAATGAATGTAAATGCGACACTTCCTTGCTAGGAAATAGCATCTGCAGATGTCTAGGTATCGTAGCAGTAGAGTTCTAATGCTTCTTAAAACGCGATATCGCATCTCATTTCTATGTTTCATGGTAAGATATAATATGATTTGCGAAGTGTTATGTATTCCTCGTCCACACATCAAATGAATGTAAATGCGACACTTTCTTGCAAGGAAATAGCGTTTGCAGATGTCTACGTGTCGAAGCAATAGAGTTCAAGTGCTTCTTAAAACGAGATATTGCATCTCATATCTATGTTTCATGATAAGATATAATATTCATTGCGAAGTGTTATGCATTCCTCGTCTACGATTCAAATGAATGTAAGTGCGACACTTCCTTGCAAGGAAATAGCGTTTGCAGATGTCTACGTATCGTAGCAATAGAGTTCCAATGCTTCTTAATACGCGATATCGCATCTCATTTCTATGTTTCATGGTAAGATATAATATGATTTGCGAAGTGTTATGTATTCCTCGTCTACACTTCAAATGAATGTAAATGCGACACTTCCTTGCAAGGAAATAGCGTTTGCAGATGTCTACGTATCGTAGCAATAGAGTTCTAATGCTTCTTGAAACGCGATATCGCACCTCATTTCTATGTTTCATGGTAAGATATAATACGATTTGCGAAGTGTTATGTATTCCTCGTCTGCACTTCAAATGAATGTGAATGCGACACTTCCTCGCTAGGAAATAGCGTTTGCAGATGTCTACGTATCGAAGCAATAGTGTTCAAATGCTTCTTAAAACGAGATATTGCATCTCATATCTATGTTTCATGATAAGATGTAATATTCATTGCGAAGTGTTATGCATTCCTAGTCTACACTTCAAATGAATGTGGATGCGACACTTCCTCGCCAGGAAGTAGCGTTTGCAGATGTCTACGTATCGTAGCAGTTGAGTTCTAATGCTTCTTAAAACGCGATATCGCATCTCATTTCTATGTTTCATGGTAAGATATAATATGATTTGCGAAGTGTTATGTATTCCTCGTCTACACATCAAATGAATGTAAATGCGACACTTCCTTGCAAGGAAATAGCGTTTGCAGATGTCTACGTATCGTAGCAATAGAGTTCTTATGTTTCTTAAAACACGATATCGCATCTCATTGCTATGTTTCATGGTAAGATATAATATGATTTGCGAAGTCTTATGTATTCATCGTCTACACTTCAAATGAATGTAAATGCGACTCTTCTTTGCAAGGAAATAGAGTTTGCAGATGTCTACGTATCGTAGCAATAGAGTTCTTATGATTCTTAAAACGCGATATCGCATCTCATTTCTATGTTTCATGGTAAGATATAATATGACTTGCGGAGTGTTATGTATTCCTCGTCTACACTTCAAATGAATGTAAATGCGACACTTCCTTGCAAGGAAATAGCGTTTGCAGATGTCTACGTATCGTAGCAATAGTGTTCTTATGATTCTTAAAACGCGATATCGCATCTCATTTCTATGTTTCATGGTAAGATATAATATGATTTGCGAAGTGTTATGTATTCCTCGTCTACACTTCAAATGAATGTAAATGCGACACTTCCTTGCAAGGAAATAGCGTTTGCAGATCTCTACGTATCGTAGCAATAGAGTTCTAATGCTTCTTAAAACGCGGTATCGCATCTCATTCCTATGTTTCATGGTAAGATATAATATGATTTGCGAAGTGTTATGTATTCCTCGTCTACAATTCAAATGAATGTGAATGCGACACTTCCTCGCTAGGAAATAGCGTTTGCAGATGTCTGCGTATCGTAGCAGTAGAGTTCTAATGATTCTTAAAACGCGATATCGCATCTCATTTCTATGTTTCATGGTAAGATATAATATGATTTGCGAAGTGTCATGCATTCCTCGTCTACGATTCAGATGAATGTAAATGCGACACTTCCTTGCAAGGAAATAGCGTTTGAAGATGTTTACGTATCGTACCAATGGATTTCCGATGCTTCTTAAAACGCGATATCGCATCTCATTTCTATGTTTCATGGTAAGGTATAATATGATTTGCGAAGTGTCATGTATTCCTCGTCCACGCTTCAAATGAATGTAAATGCGACACTTCCTTGCAAGGAAATATCGTTTGCAAATGTCTACCTATCGTAGCAGTAGTGTTCTAATGCTTCTTAGAACGCGATATCGCACCTCATTTCTATGTTTCATGGTAAGATACAATATGATTTGCGAAGTGTTATGTATTCCTCGTCTACACTTCAAATGAATGTGAATGCGACACTTCCTCGCTAGGAAATAGCGTTTGCAGATGTCTACGTATCGAAGCAATAGAGTTCAAATGCTACTTAGAACGAGATATTGCATCTCATATTTATGTTTCATGATAAGATATAATATTCATTGCGAAGTGTTATGCATTCCTCGCCTACGATTCAAATGAATGTAAATGCGACACTTCCTTGCAAGGAAATAGCGTTTGCAGATGTCTACGTATCGAAGCAATATAGTTCAATTGCTTCTTAAAACGAGATATTGCATCTCATATCTATGTTTCATGATAAGATATAATATTCATTGCGAAGTGTTATGCATTCCTCGTCTACGACTCAAATGAATGTAAATGCGACACTTCCTTGCAAGGAAATAGCGTTTGCAGATGTCTACGTATCGTAGCAATAGAGTTCTAATGCTTCTTAAAACGCGATATCGCATCTCATTCCTATGTTCCATGGTAAGATATAATATGATTTGCGAAGTGTTATGTATTCCTCGTCTACACTTCAAATGAATGTGAATGCGACACTTCCTCGCTAGGTAATAGCGTTTGCAGATGTCTGCGTATCGTAGCAGTAGAGTTCTAATGATTCTTAAAACGCGATATCGCATCTCATTTCTATGTTTCATGGTAAGATATAATATGATTTGCGAAGTGTCATGCATTCCTCCTCTACGATTCAGATGAATGTAAATGCGACACTTCCTTGCAAGGAAATAGCGTTTGAAGATGTCTACGTATCGTACCAATGGATTTCTGATGCTTCTTAAAACGCGATATCGCATCTCATTTCTATGTTTCATGGTAAGGTATAATATGATTTGCGAAGTGTCATGTATTCCTCGTCCACGCTTCAAATGAATGTAAATGCGACACTTTCTTGCAAGGAAATATCGTTTGCAAATGTCTACCTATCGTAGCAGTAGTGTTCTAATGCTTCTTAGAACGCGATATCGCATCTCATTTCTATGTTTCATGGTAAGATACAATATGATTTGCGAAGTGTTATGTATTCCTCGTCTACACTTCAAATGAATGTGAATGCGACACTTCCTCGCTAGGAAATAGCGTTTGCAGATGTCTACGTATCGAAGCAATAGAGTTCAAATGCTTCTCAAAACGCGATATCGCATCTCATTTCTATGTTTCATGGTAAGATATAATCCGATTTGCGAAGTGTTATGTATTCCTCGGCTACACTTCAAATGAATGTGAATGCGACACTTCCTCGCTAGGAAATAGCGTTTGCAGATGTCTACGTATCGAAGCAATAGAGTTCAAATGCTTCTTAGAACGAGATATTGCATCTCATATTTATGTTTCATGATAAGATATAATATTCATTGCGAAGTGTTATGCATTCCTCGCCTACGATTCAAATGAATGTAAATGCGACACTTCCTTGCAATGAAATAGCGTTTGCAGATGTCTACGTATCGAAGCAATAGAGTTCAATTGCTTCTTAAAACGAGATATTGCATCTCATATCTATGTTTCATGATAAGATATAATATGATTTGCGAAGTGTCATGCATTCCTCGTCTACGATTCAGATGAATGTAAATGCGACACTTCCTTGCAAGGAAATAGCGTTTGAAGATGTCTACGTATCGTACCAATGGATTTCTGATGCTTCTTAAAACGCGATATCGCATCTCATTTCTATGTTTCATGGTAAGGTATAATATGATTTGCGAAGTGTCATGTATTCCTCGTCCACGCTTCAAATGAATGTAAATGCGACACTTCCTTGCAAGGAAATATCGTTTGCAAATGTCTACCTATCGTAGCAGTAGTGTTCTAATGCTTCTTAGGACGCGATATCGCATCTCATTTCTATGTTTCATGGTAAGATACAATATGATTTGCGAAGTGTTATGTGTTCCTCGTCTACACTTCAAATGAATGTGAATGCGACACTTCCTCGCTAAGAAATAGCGTTTGCAGATGTCTACGTATCGAAGCAATAGAGTTCAAATGCTTCTCAAAACGCGATATCGCATCTCATTTCTATGTTTCATGGTAAGATATAATCCGATTTGCGAAGTGTTATGTATTCCTCGGCTACACTTCAAATGAATGTAAATGCGACACTTCTTTGCAAGGAAATAGCGATTGCAGATGTCTACGTATCGTAGCAATAGAGTTCTTATGATTCTTAAAACGCGATATCGCATCTCATTTCTATGTTTCATGGTAAGGTATAATATGATTTGCGAAGTGTTATGTATTCCTCGTCTACACTTCAAATGAATGTGAATGTGACACTTCCTCGCTAGGAAATAGCGTTTGCAGATGTCGTATCGTAGCAATAGAGTTCTTATGATTCTTAAAACGCGATATCGCATCTCATTTCTATGTTTCATGGTAAGGTATAATATGATTTGCGAAGTGTTATGTATCCGTCGTCTACACTTCAAATGAATGTGAATGCCACACTTCCTCGCTAGGAAATAGCGTTTGCAGATGTCTACGTATAGAAGCAATAGAGTCCTAATGCTTCTTAAAACGCGATATCGCATCTCATTTATATGTTTCATGGTAAGGTATAATATGAGTTGCGAAGTGTTATGTATTCCTCGTCTACACTTCAAATGAATGTAAATGCGACACTTTCTTGCAAGGAAATAGCGTTTGCAGATGTCTACGTATCGTAGCAATGGCTTTCTGATGCTTCTTAAAACGCGATATCGCATGTCATTTCTATGTTTCATGGTAAGATATAATATGATTTGCGAAGTGTTATGTATTCCTCGTCTACACTTCAAATGTATGTAAATGCGACACTTCTGTGCAAGGAAATAGCGTTTGCAGATGACTACGTATCGTTGCAATAGAGTTCTTATGATTCTTAAAACGCGATATCGGATCTCATTTCTATGTTTCATGGTAAGATATAATATGATTTGCGAAGTGTTATGCATTCCTCGTCTACGATTCAAATGAATGTAAATGCGACATTTCCTTGCAAGGAAATATCGTTTGCAGATGTCTACGTATCGTAGCAATAGAGTTCTAATGCTTCTTAAAACGCGATATCGCATCTCATTTCTATGTTTCATGGTAAGATATAATATGATTTGCGAAAGTGTTATGTATTCCACGTCTACACTTCAAATGAATGTAAATGCGACACTTCCTCGCTGGGAAATAGCGTTCGCAGATGTCTACGTATCGTAGCAATAGAGTTCTTATGATTCTTAAAACGCGATATCGCATCTCATTTCTATGTTTCATGGTAAGGTATAATATGATTTGCGAAGTGTTATGTATCCGTCGTCTACACTTCAAATGAATGTGAATGCCACACTTCCTCGCTAGGAAATAGCGTTTGCAGATGTCCACGTATAGAAGCAATAGAGTTCTAATGCTTCTTAAAACGCGATATCGCATCTCATTTATATGTTTCATGGTAAGGTATAATATGAGCTGCGAAGTGTTATGTATTCCTCGTCTACACTTCAAATGAATGTAAATGCGACACTTTCTTGCAAGGAAATAGCGTTTGCAGATGTCTACGTATCGTAGCAATGGCTTTCTGATGCTTCTTAAAACGCGATATCGCATGTCATTTCTATGTTTCATGGTAAGATATTAATATGATTTGCGAAGTGTTATGTATTCCTCGTCTACACTTCAAAGGAATGTAAATGCGACACTTCTGTGCAAGGAAATAGCGTTTGCAGATGACTACGTATCGTTGCAATAGAGTTCTTATGATTCTTAAAACGCGATATCGCATCTCATTTCTATGTTTCATGGTAAGGTATAATATGAGTTGCGAAGTGTTATGTACTCCTCGTCTACACTTCAAATGAATGTAAATGCGACACTTCCTTGCAGGGAAATAGCGTTTGCAAATGTCCTACCTATCGTAGCAGTAGTGTTCTAATGCTTCTTAGAACGCCATGTGGCATCTCATTTCTATGTTTCATGGTAAGATATAATATGATTTGCGAACTGTTATGTATTGCTCATCTACACTTCAAATGAATGTAAATGCGACACTTCCTTGCAAGGAAATAGCGTTTGCAGATGTCTACGTATCGAAGCAATAGAGTTCTAATGCTTCTTAAAATGCGATATCGCATCTCATTTCTATGTTTCATGGTAAGATACAATATGATTTGCGAAGTGTTATGTATTCCTCGTCTACACTTCAAATGAATGTGAATGCGACACTTCCTCGCTGGGAAATAGCGTTCGCAGATGTCTACGTATCGTAGCAATAGAGTTCTTATGATTCTTAAAACGCGATATCGCATCTCATTTCTATGTTTCATGGTAAGGTATAATATGATTTGCGAAGTGTTATGTATCCGTCGTCTACACTTCAAATGAATGTGAATGCCACACTTCCTCGCTAGGAAATAACGTTTGCAGATGTCTACGTATAGAAGCAATAGAGTTCTAACGCTTCTTAAAACGCGATATCGCATCTCATTTCTATGTTTCATGGTAAGGTATAATATGAGTTGCGAAGTGTTATGTATTCCTCGTCTACACTTCAAATGAATGTAAATGCGACACTTCCTTGCAAGGAAATAGCGTTTGCAGATGTCTACGTATCGTAGCAATGGCTTTCTGATGCTTCTTAAAACGGGATATCGCATGTCATTTCTATGTTTCATGGTAAGATATAATATGATTTGCGAAGTGTTATGTATTCCTCGTCTACACTTCAAGTGAATGTAAATGCGACACTTCTGTGCAAGGAAATAGCGTTTGCAGATGACTACGTATCGCTGCAATAGAGTTCTTATGATTCTTAAAATGCGATATCGGAACTCATTTCTATGTTCATGGTAAGATATAATATGATTTGCGAAGTGTTATGCATTCCTCGTCTACGATTCAAATGAATGTAAATGCGACATTTCCTTGCTAGGAAATATCGTTTGCAGATGTCTACGTATCGTAGCAATAGAGTTCTAATGCTTCTTAAAACGCTATATCGCATCTCATTTCTATGTTTCATGGTAAGATACAATATGATTTGCGAAGTGTTATGTATTCCTCGTCTACACTTCAAATGAATGTGAATGCGACACTTCCTCGCTAGGAAGTAGCGTTTGCAGATGTCTACGTATCGAAGTAATAGAGTTCAAATGCTTCTTAGAACGAGATATTGCATCTCATATTTATGTTTCATGATAAGATATAATATTCATTGCGAAGTGTTATGCATTCCTCGCCTACGATTCAAATGAATGTAAATGCGACACTTCCTTGCAATGAAATAGCGTTTGCAGATGTCTGCGTATCGAAGCAATAGAGTTCAATTGCTTCTTAAAAACGAGGTATTGCATCTCATATCTATGTTTCATGATAAGATATAATATGAATTGCGAAGTGTCATGCATTCCTCGTCTACGATTCAGATGAATGTAAATGCGACACTTCCTTGCAAGGAAATAGCGTTTGAAGATGTCTACGTACCGTACCAATGGATTTCTGATGCTTCTTAAAACGCGATATCGCATCTCATATCTATGTTTCATGGTAAGGTATAATATGATTTGCGAAGTGTCATGTATTCCTCGTCCACGCTTCAAATGAATGTAAATGCGACACTTCCTTGCAAGGAAATATCGTTTGCAAATGTCTACCTATCGTAGCAGTAGTGTTCTAATGCTTCTTAGAACGCGATATCGCATCTCATTTCTATGTTTCATGGTAAGATACAATATGATTTGCGAAGTGCTATGTATTCCTCGTCTACACTTCAAATGTATGTGAATGCGACACTTCCTCGCTAGGAAATAGCGTTTGCAGATGTCTACGTATCGAAGCAGTACAGTTCAAATGCTTCTCAAAACGCAATATCGCATCTCATTTCTATGTTTCATGGTAAGATATAATCCGATTTGCGAAGTGTTATGTATTCCTCGGCTACACTTCAAATGAATGTAAATGCGACACTTCTTTGCAAGGAAATAGCGATTGCAGATGTCTACGTATCGTAGCAATAGAGTTCTTATGATTCTTAAAACGCGATATCGCATCTCATTTCTATGTTTCATGGTAAGGTATAATATGATTTGCGAAGTGTTATGTATTCCTCGTCTACACTTCAAATGAATGTGAATGTGACACTTCCTCGCTAGGAAATAGCGTTTGCAGATGTCTGCGTATCGTAGCAGTAGGGTTCTAATGCTTCTTAAAATGCGATATCGCATCTCATTTCTATGTTTCATGGTAAGGTATAATATGAGCTGCGAAGTGTTATGTATTCCTCGTCTACACTTCAAATGAGTGTAAATGCGACACTTTCTTGCAAGGAAATAGCGTTTGCAGATGTCTACGTATCGTAGCAATGGCTTTCTGATGCTTCTTAAAACGCGATATCGCATGTCATTTCTATGTTTCATGGTAAGATATAATATGATTTGCGAAGTGTTATGTATTCCTCGTCTACACTTCAAATGAATGTGAATGTGACACTTCCTCGCTAGGAAATAGCGTTTGCAGATGTCTGCGTATCGTAGCAGTAGAGTTCTAATGCTTCTTAAAACGCGATATCGCATCTCATTTCTATGTTTCATGGTAAGATACAATATGATTTGCGGAGTGTTATGTATTCCTCGTCTACACTTCAAATGAATGTAAATGCGACACTTCCTTGCAAGGAAATAGCGTTTGCAAATGTCTACCTATCGTAGCAGTAGTGTTCTAATGCTTCTTAGAACGCGATATCGCATCTCATTTCTATGTTTCATGGTAAGATACAATATGATTTGCGAAGTGTTATGTATTCCTCGTCTACACTTCAAATGAATGTGAATGCGACACTTCCTCGCTAGGAAATAGCGTTTGCAGATGTCTACGTATCGAAGCAATAGAGTTCAAATGCTTCTCAAAACGCGATATCGCATCTCATTTCTATGTTTCATGGTAAGATATAATCCGATTTGCGAAGTGTTATGTATTCCTCGCCTACACTTCAAATGAATGTAAATGCGACACTTCATTGCAAGGAAATAGCGATTGCAGATGTCTACGTATCGTAGCAATAGAGTTCAAATGCTTCTTAAAACGAGATATTGCATCACATATCTATGTTTCATGATAAGATATAATATTCATTGCGAAGTGTTATGCATTCCTCGTCTACGATTCAAACGAATGTAAATTCGACACTTCTTTGCAAGGAAATAGCGTTTGCAGATGTCTACGTATCGTAGCAATGGCTTTCTGATGCTTCTTAAAACGCGATATCGCATGTCATTTCTATGTTTCATGGTAAGATATAATTTGATTTGCGAAGTGTTATGTATTCCTCGTCTACACTTCAAATGAATGTAAATGCGACACTTCTTTGCAAGGAAATAGCGTTTGCAGATGACTACGTATCGTTGCAATAGAGTTCTTATGATTCTTAAAACGCGATATCGCATCTCATTTCTATGTTTCATGGTAAGATATAATCCGATTTGCGAAGTGTTATGTATTCCTCGTCTACACTTCAAATGAATGTGAATGCGACACTTCCTCGCTAGGAAATAGCGTTTGCAGATGTCTACGTATCGAAGCAATAGAGTTCAAATGCCTTCTTAGAACGAGATATTGCATCTCATATTTATGTTTCATGATAAGATATAATATTCATTGCGAAGTGTTATGCATTCCTCGTCTACGATTCAGATGAATGTAAATGCGACACTTCACTGCAAGGAAATAGCGTTTGAAGATGTCTACGTACCGTACCAATGGATTTCTGATGCTTCTTAAAACGCGATATCGCATCTCATATCTATGTTTCATGGTAAGGTATAATATGATTTGCGAAGTGTCATGTATTCCTCGTCCACGCTTCAAATGAATGTAAATGCGACACTTCCTTGCAAGGAAATATCGTTTGCAAATGTCTACCTATCGTAGCAGTAGTGTTCTAATGCTTCTTAGAACGCGATATCGCATCTCATTTCTATGTTTCATGGTAAGATACAATATGATTTGCGAAGTGCTATGTATTCCTCGTCTACACTTCAAATGTATGTGAATGCGACACTTCCTCGCTAGGAAATAGCGTTTGCAGATGTCTACGTATCGAAGCAGTACAGTTCAAATGCTTCTCAAAACGCAATATCGCATCTCATTTCTATGTTTCATGGTAAGATATAATCCGATTTGCGAAGTGTTATGTATTCCTCGGCTACACTTCAAATGAATGTAAATGCGACACTTCTTTGCAAGGAAATAGCGATTGCAGATGTCTACGTATCGTAGCAATAGAGTTCTTATGATTCTTAAAACGCGATATCGCATCTCATTTCTATGTTTCATGGTAAGGTATAATATGATTTGCGAAGTGTTATGTATTCCTCGTCTACACTTCAAATGAATGTGAATGTGACACTTCCTCGCTAGGAAATAGCGTTTGCAGATGTCTGCGTATCGTAGCAGTAGAGTTCTAATGCTTCTTAAAACGCGATATCGCATCTCATTTCTATGTTTCATGGTAAGATACAATATGATTTGCGGAGTGTTATGTATTCCTCGTCTACACTTCAAATGAATGTAAATGCGACACTTCCTTGCAAGGAAATAGCGTTTGCAAATGTCTACCTATCGTAGCAGTAGTGTTCTAATGCTTCTTAGAACGCGATATCGCATCTCATTTCTATGTTTCATGGTAAGATACAATATGATTTGCGAAGTGTTATGTATTCCTCGTCTACACTTCAAATGAATGTGAATGCGACACTTCCTCGCTAGGAAATAGCGTTTGCAGATGTCTACGTATCGAAGCAATAGAGTTCAATTGCTTCTTAAAACGAGGTATTGCATCTCATATCTATGTTTCATGATAAGATATAATATGAATTGCGAAGTGTCATGCATTCCTCGTCTACGATTCAGATGAATGTAAATGCGACACTTCCTTGCAAGGAAATAGCGTTTGAAGATGTCTACGTACCGTACCAATGGATTTCTGATGCTTCTTAAAACGCGATATCGCATCTCATATCTATGTTTCACGGTAAGGTATAATATGATTTGCGAAGTGTCATGTATTCCTCGTCCACGCTTCAAATGAATGTAAATGCGACACTTCCTTGCAAGGAAATATCGTTTGCAAATGTCTACCTATCGTAGCAGTAGTGTTCTAATGCTTCTTAGAACGCGATATCGCATCTCATTTCTATGTTTCATGGTAAGATACAATATGATTTGCGAAGTGCTATGTATTCCTCGTCTACACTTCAAATGTATGTGAATGCGACACTTCCTCGCTAGGAAATAGCGTTTGCAGATGTCTACGTATCGAAGCAGTACAGTTCAAATGCTTCTCAAAACGCAATATCGCATCTCATTTCTATGTTTCATGGTAAGATATAATCCGATTTGCGAAGTGTTATGTATTCCTCGGCTACACTTCAAATGAATGTAAATGCGACACTTCTTTGCAAGGAAATAGCGATTGCAGATGTCTACGTATCGTAGCAATAGAGTTCTTATGATTCTTAAAACGCGATATCGCATCTCATTTCTATGTTTCATGGTAAGGTATAATATGATTTGCGAAGTGTTATGTATTCCTCGTCTACACTTCAAATGAATGTGAATGTGACACTTCCTCGCTAGGAAATAGCGTTTGCAGATGTCTGCGTATCGTAGCAGTAGGGTTCTAATGCTTCTTAAAATGCGATATCGCATCTCATTTCTATGTTTCATGGTAAGGTATAATATGAGCTGCGAAGTGTTATGTATTCCTCGTCTACACTTCAAATGAATGTAAATGCGACACTTTCTTGCAAGGAAATAGCGTTTGCAGATGTCTACGTATCGTAGCAATGGCTTTCTGATGCTTCTTAAAACGCGATATCGCATGTCATTTCTATGTTTCATGGTAAGATATAATATGATTTGCGAAGTGTTATGTATTCCTCGTCTACACTTCAAATGAATGTGAATGTGACACTTCCTCGCTAGGAAATAGCGTTTGCAGATGTCTGCGTATCGTAGCAGTAGAGTTCTAATGCTTCTTAAAACGCGATATCGCATCTCATTTCTATGTTTCATGGTAAGATACAATATGATTTGCGGAGTGTTATGTATTCCTCGTCTACACTTCAAATGAATGTAAATGCGACACTTCCTTGCAAGGAAATAGCGTTTGCAAATGTCTACCTATCGTAGCAGTAGTGTTCTAATGCTTCTTAGAACGCGATATCGCATCTCATTTCTATGTTTCATGGTAAGATACAATATGATTTGCGAAGTGTTATGTATTCCTCGTCTACACTTCAAATGAATGTGAATGCGACACTTCCTCGCTAGGAAATAGCGTTTGCAGATGTCTACGTATCGAAGCAATAGAGTTCAAATGCTTCTCAAAACGCGATATCGCATCTCATTTCTATGTTTCATGGTAAGATATAATCCGATTTGCGAAGTGTTATGTATTCCTCGCCTACACTTCAAATGAATGTAAATGCGACACTTCATTGCAAGGAAATAGCGATTGCAGATGTCTACGTATCGTAGCAATAGAGTTCAAATGCTTCTTAAAACGAGATATTGCATCACATATCTATGTTTCATGATAAGATATAATATTCATTGCGAAGTGTTATGCATTCCTCGTCTACGATTCAAACGAATGTAAATTCGACACTTCTTTGCAAGGAAATAGCGTTTGCAGATGTCTACGTATCGTAGCAATGGCTTTCTGATGCTTCTTAAAACGCGATATCGCATGTCATTTCTATGTTTCATGGTAAGATATAATTTGATTTGCGAAGTGTTATGTATTCCTCGTCTACACTTCAAATGAATGTAAATGCGACACTTCTTTGCAAGGAAATAGCGTTTGCAGATGACTACGTATCGTTGCAATAGAGTTCTTATGATTCTTAAAACGCGATATCGCATCTCATTTCTATGTTTCATGGTAAGATATAATCCGATTTGCGAAGTGTTATGTATTCCTCGTCTACACTTCAAATGAATGTGAATGCGACACTTCCTCGCTAGGAAATAGCGTTTGCAGATGTCTACGTATCGAAGCAATAGAGTTCAAATGCTACTTAGAACGAGATATTGCATCTCATATTTATGTTTCATGATAAGATATAATATTCATTGCGAAGTGTTATGCATTCCTCGTCTACGATTCAGATGAATGTAAATGCGACACTTCACTGCAAGGAAATAGCGTTTGAAGATGTCTACGTACCGTACCAATGGATTTCTGATGCTTCTTAAAACGCGATATCGCATCTCATATCTATGTTTCATGGTAAGGTATAATATGATTTGCGAAGTGTCATGTATTCCTCGTCCACGCTTCAAATGAATGTAAATGCGACACTTCCTTGCAAGGAAATATCGTTTGCAAATGTCTACCTATCGTAGCAGTAGTGTTCTAATGCTTCTTAGAACGCGATATCGCATCTCATTTCTATGTTTCATGGTAAGATACAATATGATTTGCGAAGTGTTATGTATTCCTCGTCTACACTTCAAATGTATGTGAATGCGACACTTCCTCGCTAGGAAATAGCGTTTGCAGATGTCTACGTATCGAAGCAGTACAGTTCAAATGCTTATCAAAACGCGATATCGCATCTCATTTCTATGTTTCATGGTAAGATATAATCCGATTTGCGAAGTGTTATGTATTCCTCGGCTACACTTCAAATGAATGTAAATGCGACACTTCTTTGCAAGGAAATAGCGATTGCAGATGTCTACGTATCGTAGCAATAGAGTTCTTATGATTCTTAAAACGCGATATCGCATCTCATTTCTATGTTTCATGGTAAGGTATAATATGATTTGCGAAGTGTTATGTATTCCTCGTCTACACTTCAAATGAATGTGAATGTGACACTTCCTCGCTAGGAAATAACGTTTGCAGATGTCTGCGTATCGTAGCAGTAGAGTTCTAATGCTTCTTAAAATGCGATATCGCATCTCATTTCTATGTTTCATGGTAAGGTATAATATGAGCTGCGAAGTGTTATGTATTCCTCGTCTACACTTCAAATGAATGTAAATGCGACACTTTCTTGCAAGGAAATAGCGTTTGCAGATGTCTACGTATCGTAGCAATGGCTTTCTGATGCTTCTTAAAACGCGATATCGCATGTCATTTCTATGTTTCATGGTAAGATATAATATGATTTGCGAAGTGTTATGTATTCCTCGTCTACACTTCAAATGAATGTAAATGCGACACTTCTGTGCAAGGAAATAGCGTTTGCAGATGACTACGTATCGTTGCAATAGAGTTCTTATGATTCTTAAAACGCGATATCGGATCTCATTTCTATGTTTCATGGTAAGATATAATCTGATTTGCGAAGTGTTATGCATTCCTCGGCTACACTTCAAATGAATGTAAATGCGACACTTCTTTGCAAGGAAATAGCGATTGCAGATGTCTACGTATCGTAGCAATAGAGTTCTTATGATTCTTAAAACGCGATATCGCATCTCATTTCTATGTTTCATGGTAAGGTATAATATGATTTGCGAAGTGTTATGTATTCCTCGTCTACACTTCAAATGAATGTGAATGTGACACTTCCTCGCTAGGAAATAGCATTTGCAGATGTCTGCGTATCGTAGCAGTAGGGTTCTAATGCTTCTTAAAATGCGATATCGCATCTCATTTCTATGTTTCATGGTAAGGTATAATATGAGCTGCGAAGTGTTATGTATTCCTCGTCTACACTTCAAATGAATGTAAATGCGACACTTTCTTGCAAGGAAATAGCGTTTGCAGATGTCTACGTATCGTAGCAATGGCTTTCTGATGCTTCTTAAAACGCGATATCGCATGTCATTTCTATGTTTCATGGTAAGATATAATATGATTTGCGAAGTGTTATGTATTCCTCGTCTACACTTCAAATGAATGTGAATGTGACACTTCCTCGCTAGGAAATAGCGTTTGCAGATGTCTGCGTATCGTAGCAGTAGAGTTCTAATGCTTCTTAAAACGCGATATCGCATCTCATTTCTATGTTTCATGGTAAGATACAATATGATTTGCGGAGTGTTATGTATTCCTCGTCTACACTTCAAATGAATGTAAATGCGACACTTCCTTGCAAGGAAATAGCGTTTGCAAATGTCTACCTATCGTAGCAGTAGTGTTCTAATGCTTCTTAGAACGCGATATCGCATCTCATTTCTATGTTTCATGGTAAGATACAATATGATTTGCGAAGTGTTATGTATTCCTCGTCTACACTTCAAATGAATGTGAATGCGACACTTCCTCGCTAGGAAATAGCGTTTGCAGATGTCTACGTATCGAAGCAATAGAGCTCAAATGCTTCTCAAAACGCGATATCGCATCTCATTTCTATGTTTCATGGTAAGATATAATCCGATTTGCGAAGTGTTATGTATTCCTCGCCTACACTTCAAATGAATGTAAATGCGACACTTCATTGCAAGGAAATAGCGATTGCAGATGTCTACGTATCGTAGCAATAGAGTTCAAATGCTTCTTAAAACGAGATATTGCATCACATATCTATGTTTCATGATAAGATATAATATTCATCGCGAAGTGTTATGCATTCCTCGTCTACGATTCAAACGAATGTAAATTCGACACTTCTTTGCAAGGAAATAGCGTTTGCAGATGTCTACGTATCGTAGCAATGGCTTTCTGATGCTTCTTAAAACGCGATATCGCATCTCATTTCTATGTTTCATTGTAAGGTATAATATGATTTGCGAAGTGTCATGTATTCCTCGTCCACGCTTCAAATGAATGTAAATGCGACACTTCCTTGCAAGGAAATATCGTTTGCAAATGTCCACCTATCGTAGCAGTAGTGTTCTAATGCTTCTTAGAACGCGATATCGCATCTCATTTCTATGTTTCATGGTAAGATACAATATGATTTGCGGAGTGTTATGTATTCCTCGTCTACACTTCAAATGAATGTGAATGCGACACTTCCTCGCTAGGAAATAGCGTTTGCAGATGTCTACGTATCGAAGCAATAGAGTTCAAATGCTTCTCAAAACGCGATATCGCATCTCATTTCTATGTTTCATGGTAAGATATAATCCGATTTGCGAAGTGTTATGTATTCCTCGGCTACACTTCAAATGAATGTAAATGCGACACTTCTTTGCAAGGAAATAGCGATTGCAGATGTCTACGTATCGTAGCAATAGAGTTCTTATGATCCTTAAAACGCGATATCGCATCTCATTTCTATGTTTCATGGTAAGGTATAATATGATTTGCGAAGTGTTATGTATTCCTCGTCTACACTTCAAATGAATGTGAATATGACACTTCCTCGCTAGGAAATAGCGTTTGCAGATGTCTGCGTATCGTGGCAGTAGAGTTCTAATGCTTCTTAAAATGCGATATCGCATCTCATTTCTATGTTTCATGGTAAGATACAATATGATTTGCGAAGTGTTGTGTATTCCTCGTCTACACTTCAAATGAATGTGAATGCGACACTTCCTCGCTGGGAAATAGCGTTCGCAGATGTCTACGTATCGTAGCAATAGAGTTCTTATGATTCTTAAAACGCGATATCGCATCTCATTTCTATGTTTCATGGTAAGGTATAATATGATTTGCGAAGTGTTATGTATCCGTCGTCTACACTTCAAATGAATGTGAATGCCACACTTCCTCGCTAGGAAATAGCGTTTGCAGATGTCTACGTATAGAAGCAATAGAGTTCTAATGCTTCTTAAAACGCGATATCGCATCTCATTTCTATGTTTCATGGTAAGGTATAATATGAGTTGCGAAGTGTTATGTATTCCTCGTCTACACTTCAAATGAATGTAAATGCGACACTTTCTTGCAAGGAAATAGCGTTTGCAGATGTCTACGTATCGTAGCAATAGAGTTCTTATTATTCTTAAAACGCGATATCGCATCTCATTTCTATGTTTCATGGTAAGGTATAATATGATTTGCGAAGTGTTATGTATCCGTCGTCTACACTTCAAATGAATGTGAATGCCACACTTCCTCGCTAGGAAATAGCGTTTGCAGATGTCTACGTATAGAAGCAATAGAGTTCTAATGCTTCTTAAAACGCGATATCGCATCTCATTTCTATGTTTCATGGTAAGGTATAATATGAGTTGCGAAGTGTTATGTATTCCTCGTCTACACTTCAAATGAATGTAAATGCGACACTTTCTTGCAAGGAAATAGCGTTTGCAGATGTCTACGTATCGTAGCAATGGCTTTCTGATGCTTCTTAAATCGCGATATCGCATGTCATTTCTATGTTTCATGGTAAGGTATAATATGATTTGCGAAGTGTTATGTATTCCTCGTCTACACTTCAAATGAATGTGAATGTGACACTTCCTCGCTAGGAAATAGCGTTTGCAGATGTCTGCGTATCGTAGCAGTAGAGTTCTAATGCTTCTTAAAATGCGATATCGCATCTCATTTCTATGTTTCATGGTAAGGTATAATATGAGCTGCGAAGTGTTATGTATTCCTCGTCTACACTTCAAATGAATGTAAATGCGACACTTTCTTGCAAGGAAATAGCGTTTGCAGATGTCTACGTATCGTAGCAATGGCTTTCTGATGCTTCTTAAAACGCGATATCGCATCTCATTTCTATGTTTCATGGTAAGATACAATATGATTTGCGGAGTGTTATGTATTCCTCGTCTACACTTCAAATGAATGTAAATGCGACACTTCCTCGCTAGGAAATAGCGTTTGCAGATGTCTACGTATCGAAGCAATAGGGTTCAAATGCTTCTCAAAACGCGATATCGCATCTCATTTCTATGTTTCATGGTAAGATATAATCCGATTTGCGAAGTGTTATGTATTCCTCGGCTACACTTCAAATGAATGTAAATGCGACACTTCATTGCAAGGAAATAGCGATTGCAGATGTCTACGTATCGTAGCAATAGAGTTCAAATGCTTCTTAAAACGAGATATTGCATCACATATTTATGTTTCATGATAAGATATAATATTCATTGCGAAGTGTTATGCATTCCTCGTCTACGATTCAAACGAATGTAAATGCGACACTTCTTTGCAAGGAAATAGCGTTTGCAGATGTCTACGTATCGTAGCAATGGCTTTCTGATGCTTCTTGAAACGCGATATCGCATGTCATTTCTATGTTTCATGGTAAGATATAATTTGATTTGCGAAGTGTTATGTATTCCTCGTCTACACTTCAAATGAATGTAAATGCGACACTTCTTTGCAAGGAAATAGCGTTTGCAGATGACTACGTATCGTTGCAATAGAGTTCTTATGATTCTTAAAACGCGATATCGCATCTCATTTCTATGTTTCATGGTAAGATATAATCCGATTTGCGAAGTGTTATGTATTCCTCGTCTACACTTCAAATGAATGTGAATGCGACACTTCCTCGCTAGGAAATAGCGTTTGCAGATGTCTACGTATCGAAGCAATAGAGTTCAAATGCTTCTTAGAACGAGATATTGCATCTCATATTTATGTTTCATGATAAGATATAATATTCATTGCGAAGTGTCATGCATTCCTCGCCTACGATTCAAATGAATGTAAATGCGACACTTCCTTGCAATGAAATAGCGTTTGCAGATGTCTACGTATCGAAGCAATAGAGTTCAATTGCTTCTTAAAACGAGATATTGCATCTCATATCTATGTTTCATGATAAGATATAATATGATTTGCGAAGTGTCATGCATTCCTCGTCTACGATTCAGATGAATGTAAATGCGACACTTCCTTGCAAGGAAATAGCGTTTGAAGATGTCTACGTATCGTACCAATGGATTTCTGATGCTTCTTAAAACGCGATATCGCATCTCATTTCTATGTTTCATTGTAAGGTATAATATGATTTGCGAAGTGTCATGTATTCCTCGTCCACGCTTCAAATGAATGTAAATGCGACACTTCCTTGCAAGGAAATATCGTTTGCAAATGTCCACCTATCGTAGCAGTAGTGTTCTAATGCTTCTTAGAACGCGATATCGCATCTCATTTCTATGTTTCATGGTAAGATACAATATGATTTGCGGAGTGTTATGTATTCCTCGTCTACACTTCAAATGAATGTGAATGCGACACTTCCTCGCTAGGAAATAGCGTTTGCAGATGTCTACGTATCGAAGCAATAGAGTTCAAATGCTTCTCAAAACGCGATATCGCATCTCATTTCTATGTTTCATGGTAAGATATAATCCGATTTGCGAAGTGTTATGTATTCCTCGGCTACACTTCAAATGAATGTAAATGCGACACTTCTTTGCAAGGAAATAGCGATTGCAGATGTCTACGTATCGTAGCAATAGAGTTCTTATGATTCTTAAAACGCGATATCGCATCTCATTTCTATGTTTCATGGTAAGGTATAATATGATTTGCGAAGTGTTATGTATTCCTCGTCTACACTTCAAATGAATGTGAATATGACACTTCCTCGCTAGGAAATAGCGTTTGCAGATGTCTGCGTATCGTGGCAGTAGAGTTCTAATGCTTCTTAAAATGCGATATCGCATCTCATTTCTATGTTTCATGGTAAGATACAATATGATTTGCAAAGTGTTATGTATTCCTCGTCTACACTTCAAATGAATGTGAATGCGACACTTCCTCGCTGGGAAATAGCGTTCGCAGATGTCTACGTATCGTAGCAATAGAGTTCTTATGATTCTTAAAACGCGATATCGCATCTCATTTCTATGTTTCATGGTAAGGTATAATATGATTTGCGAAGTGTTATGTATCCGTCGTCTACACTTCAAATGAATGTGAATGCCACACTTCCTCGCTAGGAAATAGCGTTTGCAGATGTCTACGTATAGAAGCAATAGAGTTCTAATGCTTCTTAAAACGCGATATCGCATCTCATTTCTATGTTTCATGGTAAGGTATAATATGAGTTGCGAAGTGTTATGTATTCCTCGTCTACACTTCAAATGAATGTAAATGCGACACTTTCTTGCAAGGAAATAGCGTTTGCAGATGTCTACGTATCGTAGCAATGGCTTTCTGATGCTTCTTAAAACGCGATATCGCATGTCATTTCTATGTTTCATGGTAAGATATAATATGATTAGCGAAGTGTTATGTATTCCTCGTCTACACTTCAAATGAATGTAAATGCGACACTTCTGTGCAAGGAAATAGCGTTTGCAGATGACTACGTATCGTTGCAATAGAGTTCTCATGATTCTTAAAACGCGATATCGGATCTCATTTCTATGTTTCATGGTAAGATATAATATGATTTGCGAAGTGTTATGCATTCCTCGTCTACGATTCAAATGAATGTAAATGCGACATTTCCTTGCTAGGAAATATCGTTTGCAGATGTCTACGTATCGTAGCAATAGAGTTCTAATGCTTCTTAAAACGCTATATCGCATCTCATTTCTATGTTTCATGGTAAGATACAATATGATTTGCGAAGTGTTATGTATTCCTCGTCTACACTTCAAATGAATGTGAATGCGACACTTCCTCGCTAGGAAATAGCGTTTGCATATGTCTACGTATCGAAGTAATAGTGTTCAAATGCTTCTTAGAACGAGATATTGCATCTCATATTTATGTTTCATGATAAGATATAATATTCATTGCGAAGTGTTATGCATTCCTCGCCTACGATTCAAATGAATGTAAATGCGACACTTCCTTGCAATGAAATAGCGTTTGCAGATGTCTACGTATCGAAGCAATAGCGTTCAATTGCTTCTTAAAACGAGGTATTGCATCTCATATCTATGTTTCATGATAAGATATAATATGATTTGCGAAGTATCATGCATTCCTCGTCTACGATTCAGATGAATGTAAATGCGACACTTCCTTGCAAGGAAATAGCGTTTGAAGATGTCTACGTACCGTACCAATGGATTTCTGATGCTTCTTAAAACGCGATATCGCATCTCATATCTATGTTTCATGGTAAGGTATAATATGATTTGCGAAGTGTCATGTATTCCTCGTCCACGCTTCAAATGAATGTAAATGCGACACTTCCTTGCAAGGAAATATCGTTTGCAAATGTCTACCTATCGTAGCAGTAGTGTTCTAATGCTTCTTAGAACGCGATATCGCATCTCATTTCTATGTTTCATGGTAAGATACAATATGATTTGCGAAGTGTTATGTATTCCTCGTCTACACTTCAAATGTATGTGAATGCGACACTTCCTCGCTAGGAAATAGCGTTTGCAGATGTCTACGTATCGAAGCAGTACAGTTCAAATGCTTCTCAAAACGCGATATCGCATCTCATTTCTATGTTTCATGGTAAGATATAATCCGATTTGCGAAGTGTTATGTATTCCTCGGCTACACTTCAAATGAATGTAAATGCGACACTTCTTTGCAAGGAAATAGCGATTGCAGATGTCTACGTATCGTAGCAATAGAGTTCTTATGATTCTTAAAACGCGATATCGCATCTCATTTCTATGTTTCATGGTAAGGTATAATATGATTTGCGAAGTGTTATGTATTCCTCGTCTACACTTCAAATGAATGTGAATGTGACACTTCCTCGCTAGGAAATAGCGCTTGCAGATGTCTGCGTATCGTAGCAGTAGAGTTCTAATGCTTCTTAAAATGCGATATCGCATCTCATTTCTATGTTTCATGGTAAGATATAATATGATTTGCGAAGTGTTATGTATTCCTCGTCTACACTTCAAATGAATGTAAATGCGACACTTTCTTGCAAGGAAATAGCGTTTGCAGATGTCTACGTATCGTAGCAATGGCTTTCTGATGCTTCTTAAAACGCGATATCGCATGTCATTTCTATGTTTCATGGTAAGATATAATATGATTTGCGAAGTGTTATGTATTCCTCGTCTACACTTCAAATGAATGTAAATGCGACACTTCTGTGCAAGGAAATAGCGTTTGCAGATGACTACGTATCGTTGCAATAGAGTTCTTATGATTCTTAAAACGCGATATCGGATCTCATTTCTATGTTTCATGGTAAGATATAATCTGATTTGCGAAGTGTTATGCATTCCTCGTCTACGATTCAAATGAATGTAAATGCGACATTTCCTTGCAAGGAAATATCGTTTGCAGATGTCTACGTATCGTAGCAATAGGGTTCTAATGCTTCTTAAAACGCGATATCGCATCTCATTTCTATGTTTCATGGTAAGATATAATATGATTTGCGAAGTGTTATGTATTCCTCGTCTACACTTCAAATGAATGTGAATGTGACACTTCCTCGCTAGGAAATAGCGTTTGCAGATGTCTACGTATCGTAGCAATAGGGTTCTAATGCTTCTTAGAACGAGATATTGCATCTCATATTTATGTTTCATGATAAGATATAATATTCATTGCGAAGTGTTATGCATTCCTCGCCTACGATTCAAATGAATGTAAATGCGACACTTCCTTGCAAGGAAATATCGTTTGCAAATGTCTACCTATCGTAGCAGTAGTGTTCTAATGCTTCTTAAAACGCGATATCGCATCTCATTTCTATGTTTCATGGTAAGATACAATATGATTTGCGAAGTGTTATGTATTCCTCGTCTATACTTCAAATGAATGTGAATGCGACACTTCCTCGCTAGGAAATGGCGTTTGCAGATGTCTACGTATCGAAGCAATAGAGTTCAAATGCTTCTCAAAACGCGATATCGCATCTCATTTCTATGTTTCATGGTAAGATATAATCCGATTTGCGAAGTGTTATGTATTCCTCGCCTACACTTCAAATGAATGTAAATGCGACACTTCATTGCAAGGAAATAGCGATTGCAGATGTCTACGTATCGTAGCAATGGCTTTCTGATGCTTCTTAAAACGCGATATCGCATGTCATTTCTATGTTTCATGGTAAGATATAATTTGATTTGCGAAGTGTTATGTATTCCTCGTCTACACTTCAAATGAATGTAAATGCGACACTTCTTTGCAAGGAAATAGCGTTTGCAGATGACTACGTATCGTTGCAATAGAGTTCTTATGATTCTTAAAACGCGATATCGCATCTCATTTCTATGTTTCATGGTAAGATATAATCCGATTTGCGAAGTGTTATGTATTCCTCGTCTACACTTCAAATGAATGTGAATGCGACACTTCCTCGCTAGGAAATAGCGTTTGCAGATGTCTACGTATCGAAGCAATAGAGTTCAAATGCTTCTTAGAACGAGATATTGCATCTCATATTTATGTTTCATGATAAGATATAATATTCATTGCGAAGTGTTATGCATTCCTCGTCTACGATTCAGATGAATGTAAATGCGACACTTCACTGCAAGGAAATAGCGTTTGAAGATGTCTACGTACCGTACCAATGGATTTCTGATGCTTCTTAAAACGCGATATCGCATCTCATATCTATGTTTCATGGCAAGGTATAATATGATTTGCGAAGTGTCATGTATTCCTCGTCCACGCTTCAAATGAATGTAAATGCGACACTTCCTTGCAAGGAAATATCGTTTGCAAATGTCTACCTATCGTAGCAGTAGTGTTCTAATGCTTCTTAGAACGCGATATCGCATCTCATTTCTATGTTTCATGGTAAGATACAATATGATTTGCGAAGTGTTATGTATTCCTCGTCTACACTTCAAATGAATGTGAATGCGACACTTCCTCGCTGGGAAATAGCGTTCGCAGATGTCTACGTATCGTAGCAATAGAGTTCTTATGATTCTTAAAACGCGATATCGCATGTCATTTCTATGTTTCATGGTAAGATATAATATGATTTGCGAAGTGTTATGTATTCCTCGTCTACACTTCAAATGAACGTAAATGCGACACTTCTGTGCAAGGAAATAGCGTTTGCAGATGACTACGTATCGTTGCAATAGAGTTCTTATGATTCTTAAAACGCGATATCGGATCTCATTTCTATGTTTCATGGTAAGATATAATCTGATTTGCGAAGTGTTATGCATTCCTCGTCTACGATTCAAATGAATGTAAATGCGACATTTCCTTGCAAGGAAATATCGTTTGCAGATGTCTACGTATCGTAGCAATAGGGTTCTAATGCTTCTTAAAACGCGATATCGCATCTCATTTCTATGTTTCATGGTAAGATATAATATGATTTGCGAAGTGTTATGTATTCCTCGTCTACACTTCAAATGAATGTGAATGTGACACTTCCTCGCTAGGAAATAGCGTTTGCAGATGTCTACGTATCGTAGCAATAGGGTTCTAATGCTTCTTAGAACGAGATATTGCATCTCATATTTATGTTTCATGATAAGATATAATATTCACTGCGAAGTGTCATGCATTCCTCGCCTACGATTCAAATGAATGTAAATGCGACACTTCCTTGCAAGGAAATATCGTTTTCAAATGTCTACCTATCGTAGCAGTAGTGTTCTAATGCTTCTTAAAACGCGATATCGCATCTCATTTCTATGTTTCATTGTAAGATACAATATGATTTGCGAAGTGTTAAGTATTCCTCGTCTACACTTCAAATGAATGTGAATGCGACACTTCCTCGCTAGGAAATAGCGTTTGCAGATGTCTACGTATCGAAGCAATAGAGTTCAAATGCTTCTCAAAACGCGATATCGCATCTCATTTCTATGTTTCATGGTAAGATACAATATGATTTGCGAAGTGTTATGTATTCCTCGTCTACACTTCAAATGAATGTGAATGCGACACTTCCTCGCTGGGAAATAGCGTTCGCAGATGTCTACGTATCGTAGCAATAGATTTCTTATGATTCTTAAAACGCGATATCGCATCTCATTTCTATGTTTCATGGTAAGGTATAATATGATTTGCGAAGTGTTATGTATTCGTCGTCGACACTTCAAATGAATGTGAATGTGACACTTCCTCGCTAGGAAATAGCGTTTGCAGATGTCTGCGTATCGTAGCAGTAGAGTTCTAATGCTTCTTAAAACGCGATATCGCATCTCATTTCTATGTTTCATGGTAAGATATAATATGATTTGCGGAGTGTTATGTATTCCTCGTCTACACTTCAAACGAATGTAAATGCGACACTTCCTTGCAAGGAAATAGCGTTTGCAAATGTCTACCTATCGTAGCAGTAGTGTTCTAATGCTTCTTAGAACGCGATATCGCATCTCATTTCTATGTTTCATGGTAAGATACAATATGATTTGCGAAGTGTTATGTATTCCTCGGCTACACTTCAAATGAATGTAAATGCGACACTTCTTTGCAAGGAAATAGCGATTGCAGATGTCTACGTATCGTAGCAGTAGAGTTCTAATGCTTCTTAAAACGCGATATCGCATCTCATTTCTATGTTTCATGGTAAGGTATAATATGATTTGCGAAGTGTTATGTATTCCTCGTCTACAATTCAAATGAATGTAAATGCGACACTTTCTTGCAAGGAAATAGCGTTTGCAGATGTCTACGTATCGTAGCAATAGAGTTCTAATGCTTCTTAAAACGCGATATCGCATCTCATTTCTATGTTTCATGGTAAGATATAATATGATTTGCGAAGTGTTATGTATTCCTCGACTACACTTCAAATGAATGTGAATGTGACACTTCCTCGCTAGGAAATAGCGTTTGCAGATGTCTGCGTATCGTAGCAGTAGAGTTCTAATGCTTCTTAAAACGCGATATCGCATCTCATTTCTATGTTTCATGGTAAGATACAATATGATTTGCGAAGTGTTATGAATTCCTCGTCGACACTTCAAATGAATGCGAATGCGACACTTCCTCGCTAGGAAACAGCGTTTGCAGATGTCTACGTATCGAAGCAATAGAGTTCAAATGCTTCTTAAGACGAGATATTGCATCTCATATCTATGTTTCATGATAAGATATAATATTCATTGCGAACTGTTATGTATCCGTCGTCTACACTTCAGATGAATGTAAATGCGACACTTCCTTGCAAGGATATAGCGTTTGCAGATGTCTACGTATCGTAGCATTTGAGTCCTAATGCTTCTTATAACGCGATATCGCACCTCATTTCTATGTTTCATGGTAAGGTATAATATGATTTGCGAAGTGTTATGTATCCGTCGTCTACACTTCAAATGAATGTAAATGCGACACTTTCTCGCAAGGAACTAGCGTTTGCAGATGTCTACGTATCTTAGCAATAGAGTTCTTATGATTCTTAAATCGCGATATCGCATCTCATTTCTATGTTTCATGGTAAGATATAATCTGATTTGCGGAGTGTTATGTATTCCTCGTCTACACTTCAAATGAATGTAAATGCGACACTTCCTTGCAAGGAAATAGCGTTTGCAAATGTCTACCTATCGTAGCAGTAGTGTTCTAATGCTTCTTAGAACGCGATATCGCATCTCATTTCTATGTTTCATGGTAAGATACAATATGATTTGCGAAGTGTTATGTATTCCTCGTCTACACTTCAAATGAATGTGAATGCGACACATCCTCGCTAGGAAATAGCGTTTGCAGATGTCTACGTATCGAAGCAATGGAGTTCAAATGCTTCTTAAAACGAGATATTGCATCTCATATCTATGTTTCATGATAAGATATAATATTCATTGCGAAGTGTTATGCATTCTTCGCCTACGATTCAAATGAATGTAAATGCAACACTTCCTTGCAAGGAAATAGCGTTTGCAGATGTCCACGTATCGTAGCAGTTGAGTTCTAATGCTTCTTAAAACGCGATATCGCACCTCATTTCTATGTTTCATGGTAAGATATAATATGATTTGCGAAGTGTTATGTATTCCTCGTCTACACGTCAAATGAATGTAAATGCGACACTTCCTTGCAAGGAAACAGCGTTTGCAGATGTCTACGTATCGTAGCAATAGAGTTTTTATGATTCTTAAAACGCGATATCGCATCTCATTTCTATGTTTCATGGTAAGGTATAATATGATTTGCGAAGTGTTATGTATCCGTCGTCTACACTTCAAATGAATGTAAATGCGACACTTTCTCGCAAGGAACTAGCGTTTGCAGATGTCTACGTATCTTAGCAATAGAGTTCTTATGATTCTTAAATCGCGATATCGCATCTCATTTCTATGTTTCATGGTAAGATATAATCTGATTTGCGGAGTGTTATGCATTCCTCGTCTACGATTCAAATGAATGTAAATGCGACACTTCCTTGCAAGGAAATACCGTTTGCAGATGTCTACGGATCGTAGCAATAGAGTTCTAATGCTTCTTAAAACGCGATATCGCATCTCATTTCTATGTTTCATGGTAAGATATAATACGATTTGCGAAGTGTTATGTATTCCTCGGCTACACTTCAAATGAATGTAAATGCGACACTTCTTTGCAAGGAAATAGCGATTGCAGATGTCTACGTATCGTAGCAGTAGAGTTCTAATGCTTCTTAAAACGCGATATCGCATCTCATTTCTATGTTTCATGGTAAGATATAATATGATTTGCGGAGTGTTATGTATTCCTCGTCTACACTTCAAATGAATGTAAATGCGACACTTCCTTGCAAGGAAATAGCGTTTGCAAATGTCTACCTATCGTAGCAGTAGTGTTCTAATGCTTCTTAGAACGCGATATCGCATCTCATTTCTATGTTACATGGTAAGATACAATATGATTTGCGAAGTGTTATGTATTCCTCGTCTACACTTCAAATGAATGTGAATGCGACACATCCTCGATAGGAAATAGCGTTTGCAGATGTCTACGTATCGGTGCAATAGAGTTCAAATGCTTCTCAAAACGCGATATCGCATCTCATTTCTATGTTTCATGGTAAGATATAATCCGATTTGCGAAGTGTTATGTATTCCTCGGCTACAATTCAAATGAATGTAAATGAGACACTTCTTTGCAAGGAAATAGCGATTGCAGATGTCTACGTATCGTAGCAATAGAGTTCTTATGATTCTTAAAACGCGATATCGCATCTCATTTCTATGTTTCATGGTAAGATACAATATGATTTGCGAAGTGTTATGTATTCCTCGGCTACACTTCAAATGAATGTAAATGCGACACTTCCTTGCAAGGAAATAGCGTTTGCAAATGTCTACCTATCGTAGCAGTATTGATCTAATGCATCTTAGAACGCGATGTCGCATCTCATTTCTATGTTTCATGGTAAGATATAATATGATTTGCGGAGTGTTATGTATTCCTCGTCTACACTTCTAATGAATGTAAATGCGACACTTCTTTGCAAGGAAATAGCGTTTGCAGATGTCTAAGTATCGTAGCAGTAGAGTTTTAATGCTTCTTAAAACGCGATATCGCATCTCATTTCTATGTTTCATGGTAAGGTATAATATGATTTGCAAAGTGTTATGTATTCCTCGTCTACACTTCAAATGAATGTAAATGCGACACTTTCTTGCAAGGAAATAGCGTTTGCAGATGTCTACGTATCGTAGCAATAGAGTTCTAATGCTTCTTAGAACGCGATATCGCATCTCATTTCTATGTTTCATGGTAAGATATAATATGATTTGCGAAGTGTTATGTATTCCTCGACTACACTTCAAATGAATGTGAATGTGACACTTCCTCGCTAGGAAATAGCGTTTGCAGATGTCTGCGTATCGTAGCAGTAGAGTTCTAATGCTTCTTAAAACGCGATATCGCATCTCATTTCTATGTTTCATGGTAAGATACAATATGATTTGCGAAGTGTTATGTATTCCTCGTCGACACGTCAAATGAATGCGAATGCGACACTTCCTCGCTAGGAAACAGCGTTTGCAGATGTCTACGTATCGAAGCAGAAGAGTTCGAATGCTTCTTAAGACGAGATATTGCATCTCATATCTATGTTTCATGATAAGATATAATATTCATTGCGAAGTGTTATGCATTCCTCGTCTACGATTCAAATGAATGTAAATGCTACACTTCCTTGCAAGGAAATAGCGTTTGCAGATGTCTACGTATCGTAGCAATAGAGTTCTTATGATTCTTAAAACGCGATATCGCATCACATTTCTATGCTTCATGGTAAGGTATAATATGATTTGCGAACTGTTATGTATCCGTCGTCTACACTTCAAATGAATGTAAATGCGACACTTCCTTGCAAGGATATAGCGTTTGCAGATGTCTACGTATCGAAGCTATAGAGTTCAAATGCTTCTTAAAACGAGATATTGCATCTCATATCTATATTTCATGATAAGATATAATATTCATTGCGAAGTGTTATGCATTCCTCGTCTACGATTCAAATGAATGTAAATGCGACACTTCCTTGCAAGGAAATACCGTTTGCAGATGTCTACGGATCGTAGCAATAGAGTTCTAATGCTTCTTAAAACGCGATATCGCATCTCATTTCTATGTTTCATGGCAAGATATAATACGATTTGCGAAGTGTTATGTATTCCTCGGCTACATTTCAAATGAATGTAAATGCGACACTTCTTTGCAAGGAAATAGCGATTAAAGATGTCTACGTATCGTAGCAGTAGAGTTCTAATGCTTCTTAAAACGCGATATCGCATCTCATTTCTATGTTTCATGGTAAGATATAATATGATTTGCGGAGTGTTATGTATTCCTCGTCTACACTTCAATTGAATGTAAATGCGACACTTCCTTGCAAGGAAATAGCGTTTGCAAATGTCTACCTATCGTAGCAGTAGTGTTCTAATGCTTCTTAGAACGCGATATCGCATCTCATTTCTATGTTTCATGGTAAGATACAATATGATTTGCGAAGTGTTATGTATTCCTCGTCTACACTTCAAATGAATGTGAATGCGACACTTCCTCGCTAGGAAATAGCGTTTGCAGATGTCTACGTATCGGTGCAATAGAGTTCAAATGCTTCTCAAAACGCGATATCGCATCTCATTTCTATGTTTCATGGTAAGATATAATCCGATTTGCGAAGTGTTATGTATTCCTCGGCTACAATTCAAATGAATGTAAATGCGACACTTCTTTGCAAGGAAATAGCGATTGCAGATGTCTACGTATCGTAGCAATAGAGTTCTTACGATTCTTAAAACGCGATATCGCATCTCATTTCTATGTTTCATGGTAAGATACAATATGATTTGCGAAGTGTTATGTATTCCTCGTCTACACTTCAAATGAATGTGAATGCGACACTTCCTCGCTGGGAAATGGCGTTTGCAGATGTCTACGTATCGAAGCAATAGAGTTCAAATGCTTCTTAAAACGAGATATTGCATCACATATCTATGATTCATGATAAGATATAATATTCATTGCGAAGTGTTATGCATTCCTCGTCTACGATTCAAATGAATGTAAATGCGACACTTCCTTGCAAGGAAATAGCGTTTGCAGATGTCTACGTATCGTAGCAGTTGAGTTCTAATGCTTCTTAAAACGCGATATCGCACCTCATTTCCATGTTTCATGGTAAGATATAATATGATTTGCGAAGTGTTATGTATTCCTCGTCTACACATCAAATGAATGTAAATGCGACACTTCCTTGCAAGGAAATAGCGTTTGCAGATGTCTACGTATCGTAGCAATAGAGTTCTTATGATTCTTAAAACGCGATATCGCATCTCATTTCTATGTTTCATGGTAAGGTATAATATGATTTGCGAAGTGTTATGTATCTGTCGTCTACACTTCAAATGAATGTAAATGGGACACTTTCTCGCAAGGAACTAGCGTTTGCAGATGTCTACGTATCTTAGCAATATAGTTCTTATGATTCTTAAAACGCGATATCGCATCACACTTCTATGTTTCATGGTAAGATATAATATGATTTGCGGAGTGTTATGTATTCCTCGTCTATACTTCAAATGAATGTAAATGCGACACCTCCTTGCAAGGAAATAGCGTTTGCAGATGTCTACGGATCGTAGCAATAGAGTTCTAATGCTTCTTAAAACGCGATATCGCATCTCATTTCTATGTTTCATGGTAAGATATAATACGATTTGCGAAGTGTTATGTATTCCTCGGCTACACTTCAAATGAATGTAAATGCGACACTTCCTTGCAAGGAAATAGCGTTTGCAAATGTCTACCTATCGTAGCAGTATTGATCTAATGCATCTTAGAACGCGATGTCGCATCTCATTTCTATGTTTCATGGTAAGATATAATATGATTTGCGGAGTGTTATGTATTCCTCGTCTACACTTCTAATGAATGTAAATGCGACACTTCTTTGCAAGGAAATAGCGTTTGCAGATGTCTACGTATCGTAGCAGTAGAGTTTTAATGCTTCTTAAAACGCGATATCACATCTCATTTCTATGTTTCATGGTAAGGTATAATATGATTTGCAAAGTGTTATGTATTCCTCGTCTACACTTCAAATGAATGTAAATGCGACACTTTCTTGCAAGGAAATAGCGTTTGCAGATGTCTACGTATCGTAGCAATAGAGTTCTAATGCTTCTTAAAACGCGATATCGCATCTCATTTCTATGTTTCATGGTAAGATATAATATGATTTGCGAAGTGTTATGTATTCCTCGACTACACTTCAAATGAATGTGAATGTGACACTTCCTCGCTAGGAAATAGCGTTTGCAGATGTCTGCGTATCGTAGCAGTAGAGTTCTAATGCTTCTTAAAACGCGATATCGCATCTCATTTCTATGTTTCATGGTAAGATACAATATGATTTGCGAAGTGTTATGTATTCCTCGTCGACACTTCAAATGAATGCGAATGCGACACTTCCTCGCTAGGAAACAGCGTTTGCAGATGTCTACGTATCGAAGCAATGGAGTTCAAATGCTTCTTAAAACGAGATATTGCATCTCATATCTATGTTTCATGATAAGATATAATATTCATTGCGAAGTGTTATGCATTCCTCGTCTACGATTCAAATGAATGTAAATGCGACACTTCCTTGCAAGGAAATAGCGTTCGCAGATGTCTACGTATCGTAGCAATAGAGTTCTTATGATTCTTAAAACACGATATCGCATCTCATTTCTATGCTTCATGGTAAGGTATAATATGATTTGCGAACTGTTATGTATCCGTCGTCTACACTTCAAATGAATGTAAATGCGACACTTCCTTGCAAGGATATAGCGTTTGCAGATGTCTACGTATCGAAGCAATAGAGTTCAAATGCTTCTTAAAACGAGATATTGCATCTCATATCTATATTTCATGATAAGATATAATATTCATTGCGAAGTGTTATGCATTCCTCGTCTACGATTCAAATGAATGTAAATGCGACACTTCCTTGCAAGGAAATAGCGATTGCAGATGTCTACGTATCGTAGCAGAAGAGTTCTAATGCTTCTTAAAACGCGATATCGCATCTCATTTCTATGTTTCATGGTAAGATATAATGTGATTTGCGAAGTGTTATGTATTCCTCGTCTACACTTCAAATGAATGTGAATGCGACACATCCTCGCTAGGAAATAGCGTTTGCAGATGTCTACGTATCGAAGCAATGGAGTTCAAATGCTTCTTAAAACGAGATATTGCATCTCATATCTATGTTTCATGATAAGATATAATATTCATTGCGAAGTGTTATGCATTCCTCGTCTACGATTCAAATGAATGTAAATGCGACACATCCTTGAAAGGAAATAACGTTTGCAGATGTCTACGTATCGTAGCAGTTGAGTTCTAATGCTTCTTAAAACGCGATATCGCATCTCATTTCTATGTTTCATGGTAAGATATAATGTGATTTGCGAAGTGTTATGTATTCCTCGTCTACACTTCAAATGAATGTAAATGCGACACTTCCTTGCAAGGAAACAGCGTTTGCAGATGTCTACGTATCGTAGCAATAGAGTTCTAATGCTTCTTAAAACGCGATATCGCATCTCATTTCTATGTTTCATGGTAAGATATAATATGATTTGCGAAGTGTTATGTATTCCTCGTCTACACTTCAAATGAATGTGAATGTGACACTTCCTCGCTAGGAAATAGCGTTTGCAGATGTCTGCGTATCGTAGCAGTAGAGTTCTAATGCTTCTTAAAACGCGATATCGCATCTCATTTCTATGTTTCATGGTAAGATATAATACGATTTGCGAAGTGTTATGTATTCCTCGGCTACACTTCAAATGAATGTGAATGCGACACTTCCTCGCTGGGAAATAGCGTTTGCAGATGTCTACGTATCGAAGCAATAGGGTTCAAATGCGTCTTAAAACGAGATATTGCATCACATATCTATGTTTCATGATAAGATATAATATTCATTGCGAAGTGTTATGCATTCCTCGTCTACGATTCAAATGAATGTAAATGCGACACTTCCTTGCAAGGAAATAGCGTTTGCAGATGTCTACGTATCGTAGCAATAGAGTTCTTATGATTCTTAAAACGTGATATCGCATCTCATTTCTATGCTTCATGGTAAGGTATAATATGATTTGCGAACTGTTATGTATCCGTCGTCTACACTTCAAATGAATGTAAATGCGACACTTCCTTCCAAGGAAATAGCGTTTGCAGATGTCTACGTATCGTAGCAATAGAGTTCTAATGCTTCTTAAAATGCGATATCGCAACTCATTTCTACGTTTCATGGTAAGATACAATATGATTTGCGAAGTGTTATGTATTCTCCGTCTACACATCAAATGAATGTAAATGAGACACTTCCTTGCAAGGAAATAGCGTTTGCAGATGTCTACGTATCGTAGCAATAGGGTTCTTATGATTCTTAAAAAGCGATATCGCATCTCATTTCTATGTTTCATGGTAAAGTATAATATGATTTGCGAAGTGTTATGTATCCGTCGTCTACACTTCAAATGAATGTAAATGCGACACATCCTCGCTAGGAAATAGCGTTTGCAGATGTCTACGTATCGAAGCAATGGAGTTCAAATGCTTCTTAAAACGAGATATTGCATCTCATATCTATGTTTCATGATAAGATATAATATTCATTGCGAAGTGTTATGCATTCCTCGTCTACGATTCAAATGAATGTAAATGCGACACATCCTTGAAAGGAAATAACGTTTGCAGATGTCTACGTATCGTAGCAGTTGAGTTCTAATGCTTCTTAAAACGCGATATCGCATCTCATTTCTATGTTTCATGGTAAGATATAATGTGATTTGCGAAGTGTTATGTATTCCTCGTCTACACTTCAAATGAATGTAAATGCGACACTTCCTTGCAAGGAAACAGCGTTTGCAGATGTCTACGTATCGTAGCAATAGAGTTCTAATGCTTCTTAAAACGCGATATCGCATCTCATTTCTATGTTTCATGGTAAGATATAATATGATTTGCGAAGTGTTATGTATTCCTCGTCTACACTTCAAATGAATGTGAATGTGACACTTCCTCGCTAGGAAATAGCGTTTGCAGATGTCTGCGTATCGTAGCAGTAGAGTTCTAATGCTTCTTAAAACGCGATATCGCATCTCATTTCTATGTTTCATGGTAAGATATAATACGATTTGCGAAGTGTTATGTATTCCTCGGCTACACTTCAAATGAATGTGAATGCGACACTTCCTCGCTGGGAAATAGCGTTTGCAGATGTCTACGTATCGAAGCAATAGGGTTCAAATGCGTCTTAAAACGAGATATTGCATCACATATCTATGTTTCATGATAAGATATAATATTCATTGCGAAGTGTTATGCATTCCTCGTCTACGATTCAAATGAATGTAAATGCGACACTTCCTTGCAAGGAAATAGCGTTTGCAGATGTCTACGTATCGTAGCAATAGAGTTCTTATGATTCTTAAAACGTGATATCGCATCTCATTTCTATGCTTCATGGTAAGGTATAATATGATTTGCGAACTGTTATGTATCCGTCGTCTACACTTCAAATGAATGTAAATGCGACACTTCCTTCCAAGGAAATAGCGTTTGCAGATGTCTACGTATCGTAGCAATAGAGTTCTAATGCTTCTTAAAATGCGATATCGCAACTCATTTCTACGTTTCATGGTAAGATACAATATGATTTGCGAAGTGTTATGTATTCTCCGTCTACACATCAAATGAATGTAAATGAGACACTTCCTTGCAAGGAAATAGCGTTTGCAGATGTCTACGTATCGTAGCAATAGGGTTCTTATGATTCTTAAAAAGCGATATCGCATCTCATTTCTATGTTTCATGGTAAAGTATAATATGATTTGCGAAGTGTTATGTATCCGTCGTCTACACTTCAAATGAATGTAAATGCGACACTTTCTTGCAAGGAAATAGCGTTTGCAGATGTCTACGTATCGTAGCAATAGAGTTCTTATGATTCTTAAAACGCGATATCGCATCTCATTTCTATGCTTCATGGTAAGGTATAATATGATTTGCGAACTTTTATGTATCCGTCGTCTACACTTCAAATGAATGTAAATGCGACACTTCCTTGCAAGGAAATAGCGTTTGCAGATGTCTACGTATCGTAGCAATAGAGTTCTAATGCTTCTTAAAACGCGATATCGCATCTCATTTCTATGTTTCATGGTAGGATATAATATGATTTGCGAAGTGTTATGTATTCAACGCCTACACTTCAAATGAATGTGAATGTGACACTTCCTCGCTAGGAAATAGCGTTTGCAGATGTCTGCGTATCGTAGCAGTAGAGTTCTAATGCTTCTTAAAACGCGATATCGCATCTCATTTCTATGTTTCATGGTAAGATATAATACGATTTGCGAAGTGTTATGTATTCCTCGGCTACACTTCAAATGAATGTAAATGCGACACTTCTTTGCAAGGAAATAGCGATTGCAGATGTCTACGTATCGTAGCAGTAGAGTTCTTATGATTCTTAAAACGCGATATCGCATCTCATTTCTATGTTTCATGGTAAGATATAATATGATTTGCGAAGTGTTATGTATTCTTCGTCTACACATCAAATGAATGTAAATGAGACACTTCCTTGCAACGAAATAGCGTTTGCAGATGTCTACGTATCGTAGCAATAGAGTTCTAATGCTTCTTAAAACGAGATATTGCATCTCATATCTATGTTTCATGATAAGATATAATATTCATTGCGAAGTGTTATGCATTCCTTGTCTACGATTCAAATGAATGTAAATGCGACACTTCCTTGCAAGGAAATAGCGTTTGCAGATGTCTACGTATCGTAGTAATAGAGTTCTTATGATTCTTAAAACGTGATATCGCATCTCATTTCTATGCTTCATGGTAAGGTATAATATGATTTGCGAACTGTTATGTATCCGTCGTCTACACTTCAAATGAATGTAAATGCGACACTTCCTTGCAAGGAAATAGCGTTTGCAGATGTCTACGTATCGTAGCAATAGAGTTCTAATGCTTCTTAAAACGCGATATCGCATCTCATTTCTATGTTTCATGGTAAGATATAATGTGATTTGCGAAGTGTTATGTATTCCTCGTCTACACTTCAAATGAATGTGAATGTGACACTTCCTCGCTAGGAAATAGCGTTTGCAGATGTCTGCGTATCGTAGCAGTAGAGTTCTAATGCTTCTTAAAATGCGATATCGCAACTCATTTCTACGTTTCATGGTAAGATACAATATGATTTGCGAAGTGTTATGTATTCCTCGTCTACACCTCAAATGAATGTGAATGCGACACTTCCTCGCTAGGAAATAGCGTCTGCAGATGTCTACGTATCGTAGCAATGGAGTTCAAATGCTTCTTAAAACGAGATATTGCATCTCATATCTATGTTTCATGATAAGATATAATATTCATTGCGAAGTGTTATGCATTCTTCGCCTACGATTCAAATGAATGTAAATGCAACACTTCCTTGCAAGGAAATAGCGTTTGCAGATGTCTACGTATCGTAGCAGTTGAGTTCTAATGCTTCTTAAAACGCGATATCGCACCTCATTTCTATGTTTCATGGTAAGATATAATATGATTTGCGGAATGTTATGTATTCCTCGTCTACACTTCAAATGAATGTAAATGCGACACTTCCTTGCAAGGATATAGCGTTTGCAGATGTCTACGTATCGAAGCAATAGAGTTCAAATGCTTCTTAAAACGAGATATTGCATCTCATATCTATATTTCATGATAAGATATAATATTCATTGCGAAGTGTTATGCATTCCTCGTCTACGATTCAAATGAATGTAAATGCGACACTTCCTTGCAAGGAAATACCGTTTGCAGATGTCTACGGATCGTAGCAATAGAGTTCTAATGCTTCTTAAAACGCGATATCGCATCTCATTTCTATGTTTCATGGTAAGATATAATACGATTTGCGAAGTGTTATGTATTCCTCGGCTACACTTCAAATGAATGTAAATGCGACACTTCTTTGCAAGGAAATAGCGATTGCAGATATCTACGTATCGTAGCAGTAGAGTTCTAATGCTTCTTAAAACGCGATATCGCATCTCATTTCTATGTTTCATGGTAAGATATAATATGATTTGCGGAGTGTTATGTATTCCTCGTCTACACCTCAAATGAATGTAAATGCGACACTTCCTTGCAAGGAAATAGCGATTGCAGATGTCTACGTATCGTAGCAGTAGAGTTCTTATGATTCTTAAAACGCGATATCGCATCTCATTTCTATGTTTCATGGTAAGATATAATATGATTTGCGAAGTGTTATGTATTCTTCGTCTACACATCAAATGAATGTAAATGAGACACTTCCTTGCAAGGAAATAGCGTTTGCAGATGTCTACGTATCGTAGCAATAGAGTTCTAATGCTTCTTAAAACGAGATATTGCATCTCATATCTATGTTTCATGATAAGATATAATATTCATTGCGAAGTGTTATGCATTCCTTGTCTACGATTCAAATGAATGTAAATGCGACACTTCCTTGCAAGGAAATAGCGTTTGCAGATGTCTACGTATCGTAGTAATAGAGTTCTTATGATTCTTAAAACGTGATATCGCATCTCATTTCTATGCTTCATGGTAAGGTATAATATGATTTGCGAACTGTTATGTATCCGTCGTCTACACTTCAAATGAATGTAAATGCGACACTTCCTTGCAAGGAAATAGCGTTTGCAGATGTCTACGTATCGTAGCAATAAAGTTCTAATGCTTCTTAAAACGCGATATCGCATCTCATTTCTATGTTTCATGGTAAGATATAATGTGATTTGCGAAGTGTTATGTATTCCTCGTCTACACTTCAAATGAATGTGAATTTGACACTTCCTCGCTAGGAAATAGCGTTTGCAGATGTCTGCGTATCGTAGCAGTAGAGTTCTAATGCTTCTTAAAATGCGATATCGCAACTCATTTCTACGTTTCATGGTAAGATACAATATGATTTGCGAAGTGTTATGTATTCCTCGTCTACACCTCAAATGAATGTGAATGCGACACTTCCTCGCTAGGAAATAGCGTCTGCAGATGTCTACGTATCGAAGCAATGGAGTTCAAATGCTTCTTAAAACGAGATATTGCATCTCATATCTATGTTTCATGATAAGATATAATATTCATTGCGAAGTGTTATGCATTCTTCGCCTACGATTCAAATGAATGTAAATGCAACACTTCCTTGCAAGGAAATAGCGTTTGCAGATGTCTACGTATCGTAGCAGTTGAGTTCTAATGCTTCTTAAAACGCGATATCGCACCTCATTTCTATGTTTCATGGTAAGATATAATATGATTTGCGGAGTGTTATGTATTCCTCGTCTACACTTCAAATGAATGTAAATGCGACACTTCCTTGCAAGTATATAGCGTTTGCAGATGTCTACGTATCGAAGCAATAGAGTTCAAATGCTTCTTAAAACGAGATATTGCATCTCATATCTATATTTCATGATAAGATATAATATTCATTGCGAAGTGTTATGCATTCCTCGTCTACGATTCAAATGAATGTAAATGCGACACTTCCTTGCAAGGAAATACCGTTTGCAGATGTCTACGGATCGTAGCAATAGAGTTCTAATGCTTCTTAAAACGCGATATCGCATCTCATTTCTATGTTTCATGGTAAGATATAATACGATTTGCGAAGTGTTATGTATTCCTCGGCTACACTTCAAATGAATGTAAATGCGACACTTCTTTGCAAGGAAATAGCGATTGCAGATATCTACGTATCGTAGCAGTAGAGTTCTAATGCTTCTTAAAACGCGATATCGCATCTCATTTCTATGTTTCATGGTAAGATATAATATGATTTGCGGAGTGTTATGTATTCCTCGTCTACACCTCAAATGAATGTAAATGCGACACTTCCTTGCAAGGAAATAGCGTTTGCAAATGTCTACCTATCGTAGCAGTAGTGTTCTAATGCTTCTTAGAACGCGATATCGCATCTCATTTCTATGTTTCATGGTAAGATACAATATGATTTGCGAAGTGTTATGTATTCCTCGTCTACACTTCAAATGAATGTGAATGCGACACATCCTCGCTAGGAAATAGCGTTTGCAGATGTCTACGTATCGAAGCAATGGAGTTCAAATGCTTCTTAAAACGAGATATTGCATCTCATATCTATGTTTCATGATAAGATATAATATTCATTGCGAAGTGTTATGCATTCTTCGCCTACGATTCAAATGAATGTAAATGCAACACTTCCTTGCAAGGAAATAGCGTTTGCAGATGTCCACGTATCGTAGCAGTTGAGTTCTAATGCTTCTTAAAACGCGATATCGCACCTCATTTCTATGTTTCATGGTAAGATATAATATGATTTGCGAAGTGTTATGTATTCCTCGTCTACACGTCAAATGAATGTAAATGCGACACTTCCTTGCAAGGAAACAGCGTTTGCAGATGTCTACGTATCGTAGCAATAGAGTTCTTATGATTCTTAAAACGCGATATCGCATCTCATTTCTATGTTTCATGGTAAGGTATAATATGATTTGCGAAGTGTTATGTATCCGTCGTCTACACTTCAAATGAATGTAAATGCGACACTTTCTCGCAAGGAACTAGCGTTTGCAGATGTCTACGTATCTTAGCAATAGAGTTCTTATGATTCTTAAATCGCGATATCGCATCTCATTTCTATGTTTCATGGTAAGATATAATCTGATTTGCGGAGTGTTATGTATTCCTCGTCTACACTTCAAATGAATGTGAATGCGACACTTCCTCGCTAGGAAATAGCGTTTGCAGATGTCTACGTATCGGTGCAATAGATTTCAAATGCTTCTCAAAACGCGATATCGCATCTCATTTCTATGTTTCATGGTAAGATATAATCCGATTTGCGAAGTGTTATGTATTCCTCGGCTACAATTCAAATGAATGTAAATGCGACACTTCTTTGCAAGGAAATAGCGATTGCAGATGTCTACGTATCGTAGCAATAGAGTTCTTATGATTCTTAAAACGCGATATCGCATCTCATTTCTATGTTTCATGGTAAGATACAATATGATTTGCGAAGTGTTATGTATTCCTCGTCTACACTTCAAATGAATGTGAATGCGACACTTCCTCGCTGGGAAATAGCGTTTGCAGATGTCTACGTATCGAAGCAATAGAGTTCAAATGCTTCTTAAAACGAGATATTGCATCACATATCTATGATTCATGATAAGATATAATATTCATTGCGAAGTGTTATGCATTCCTCGTCTACGATTCAAATGAATGTAAATGCGACACTTCCTTGCAAGGAAATAGCGTTTGCAGATGTCTACGTATCGTAGCAGTTGAGTTCTAATGCTTCTTAAAACGCGATATCGCACCTCATTTCTATGTTTCATGGTAAGATATAATATGATTTGCGAAGTGTTATGTATTCCTCGTCTACACATCAAATGAATGTAAATGCGACACTTCCTTGCAAGGAAATAGCGTTTGCAGATGTCTACGTATCGTAGCAATAGAGTTCTTATGATTCTTAAAACGCGATATCGCATCTCATTTCTATGTTTCATGGTAAGGTATAATATGATTTGCGAAGTGTTATGTATCCGTCGTCTACACTTCAAATGATTGTAAATGGGACACTTTCTCGCAAGGAACTAGCGTTTGCAGATGTCTACGTATCTTAGCAATATAGTTCTTATGATTCTTAAAACGCGATATCGCATCACATTTCTATGTTTCATGGTAAGATATAATATGATTTGCGGAGTGTTATGTATTCCGCGTCTGCACTTCAAATGAATGTAAATGCGACATTTCCTTGCAAGGAAATAGCGTTTGCAGATGTCTACGGATCGTAGCAATAGAGTTCTAATGCTTCTTAAAACGCGATATCGCATCTCATTTCTATGTTTCATGGTAAGATATAATACGATTTGCGAAGTGTTATGTATTCCTCGGCTACACTTCAAATGAATGTAAATGCGACACTTCCTTGCAAGGAAATAGCGTTTGCAAATGTCTACCTATCGTAGCAGTATTGATCTAATGCATCTTAGAACGCGATGTCGCATCTCATTTCTATGTTTCATGGTAAGATATAATATGATTTGCGGAGTGTTATGTATTCCTCGTCTACACTTCTAATGAATGTAAATGCGACACTTCTTTGCAAGGAAATAGCGTTTGCAGATGTCTAAGTATCGTAGCAGTAGAGTTTTAATGCTTCTTAAAACGCGATATCGCATCTCATTTCTATGTTTCATGGTAAGGTATAATATGATTTGCAAAGTGTTATGTATTCCTCGTCCACACTTCAAATGAATGTAAATGCGACACTTTCTTGCAAGGAAATAGCGTTTGCAGATGTCTACGTATCGTAGCAATAGAGTTCTAATGCTTCTTAAAACGCGATATCGCATCTCATTTCTATGTTTCATGGTAAGATATAATATGATTTGCGAAGTGTTATGTATTCCTCGACTACACTTCAAATGAATGTGAATGTGACACTTCCTCGCTAGGAAATAGCGTTTGCAGATGTCTGCGTATCGTAGCAGTAGAGTTCTAATGCTTCTTAAAACGCGATATCGCATCTCATTTCTATGTTTCATGGTAAGATACAATATGATTTGCGAAGTGTTATGTATTCCTCGTCGACACTTCAAATGAATGCGAATGCGACACTTCCTCGCTAGGAAACAGCGTTTGCAGATGTCTACGTATCGAAGCAACAGAGTTCAAATGCTTCTTAAGACGAGATATTGCATCTCATATCTATGTTTCATGATAAGATATAATATTCATTGCGAAGTGTTATGCATTCCTCGTCTACGATTCAAATGAATGTAAATGCGACACTTCCTTGCAAGGAAATAGCGTTTGCAGATGTCTACGTATCGTAGCAATAGAGTTCTTATGATTCTTAAAACACGATATCGCATCTCATTTCTATGCTTCATGGTAAGGTATAATATGATTTGCGAACTGTTATGTATCCGTCGTCTACACTTCAAATGAATGTAAATGCGACACTTCCTTGCAAGGATATAGCGTTTGCAGATGTCTACGTATCGAAGCAATAGAGTTCAAATGCTTCTTAAAACGAGATATTGCATCTCATATCTATATTTCATGATAAGATATAATATTCATTGCGAAGTGTTATGCATTCCTCGTCTACGATTCAAATGAATGTAAATGCGACACTTCCTTGCAAGGAAATAGCGATTGCAGATGTCTACGTATCGTAGCAGTAGAGTTCTTATGATTCTTAAAACGCGATATCGCATCTCATTTCTATGTTTCATGGTAAGATATAATATGATTTGCGAAGTGTTATGTATTCTTCGTCTACATATCAAATGAATGTAAATGAGACACTTCCTTGCAAGGAAATAGCGTTTGCAGATGTCTACGTATCGTAGCAATAGAGTTCTTATGATTCTTAAAAAGCGATATCGCATCTCATTTCTATGTTTTATGGTAAAGTATAATATGATTTGCGAAGTGTTATGTATCCGTCGTCTACACTTCAAATGAATGTAAATGCGACACTTTCTTGCAAGGAAATAGCGTTTGCAGATGTCTACGTATCGTAGCAATAGATTTCTAATGCTTCTTAAAACGCGATATCGCATCTCATTTCTATGTTTCATGGTAAGATATAATATGATTTGCGAAGTGTTATGTATTCCTCGTCTACACTTCAAATGAATGTGAATGTGACACTTCCTCGCTAGGAAATAGCGTTTGCAGATGTCTGCGTATCGTAGCAGTAGAGTTCTAATGCTTCTTAAAACACGATATCGTATCTCATTTCTATGTTTCATGGTAAGATATAATACGATTTGCGAAGTGTTATGTATTCCTCGGCTACACTTCAAATGAATGTGAATGCGACACTTCCTCGCTGGGAAATAGCGTTTGCAGATGTCTACGTATCGAAGCAATAGGGTTCAAATGCTTCTTAAAACGAGATATTGCATCACATATCTATGTTTCATGATAATATATAATATTCATTGCGAAGTGTTATGCATTCCTCGTCTACGATTCAAATGAATGTAAATGCGACACATCCTTGAAAGGAAATAACGTTTGCAGATGTCTACGTATCGTAGCAATAGAGTTCTAATGCTTCATAAAACGCGATATCGCATCTCATTTCTATGTTTCATGGTAAGATATAATGTGATTTGCGAAGTGTTATGTATTCCTCGTCTACACTTCAAATGAATGTGAATGTGACACTTCCTCGCTAGGAAGTAGCGTTTGCAGATGTCTGCGTATCGTAGCAGTAGTGATCTAATGCTTCTTAAAATGCGATATCGCAACTCATTTCTACGTTTCATGATAAGATATAATATTCATTGCGAAGTGTTATGCATTCCTCGTCTACGATTCAAATGAATGTAAATGCGACACTTCCTTGCAAGGAAATAGCGTTTGCAGATGTCTACGTATCGTAGCAATAGAGTTCTTATGATTCTTAAAACGCGATATCGCATCTCATTTCTATGCTTCATGGTAAGGTATAATATGATTTGCGAACTGTTATGTATCCGTCGTCTACACTTCAAATGAATGTAAATGCGACACTTCCTTGCAAGGATATAGCGTTTGCAGATGTCTACGTATCGAAGCAATAGAGTTCAAATGCTTCTTAAAACGAGATATTGCATCTCATATCTATATTTCATGATAAGATATAATATTCATTGCGAAGTGTTATGCATTCCTCGTCTACGATTCGAATGAATGTAATTGCGACACTTCCTTGCAAGGAAATAGCGATTGCAGATGTCTACGTATCGTAGCAGTAGAGTTCTTATGATTCTTAAAACGCGATATCGCATCTCATTTCTATGTTTCATGGTAAGATATAATATGATTTGCGAAGTGTTATGTATTCTTCGTCTACATATCAAATGAATGTAAATGAGACACTTCCTTGCAAGGAAATAGCGTTTGCAGATGTCTACGTATCGTAGCAATAGAGTTCTTATGATTCTTAAAAAGCGATATCGCATCTCATTTCTATGTTTCATGGTAAAGTATAATATGATTTGCGAAGTGTTATGTATCCGTCGTCTACACTTCAAATGAATGTAAATGCGACACTTTCTTGCAAGGAAATAGCGTTTGCAGATGTCTACGTATCGTAGCAATAGAGTTCTAATGCTTCTTAAAACGCGATATCGCATCTCATTTCTATGTTTCATGGTAAGATATAATATGATTTGCGAAGTGTTATGTATTCCTCGTCTACACTTCAAATGAATGTGAATGTGACACTTCCTCGCTAGGAAATAGCGTTTGGAGATGTCTGCGTATCGTTGCAGTAGAGTTCTAATGCTTCTTAAAACGCGATATCGCATCTCATTTCTATGTTTCATGGTAAGATATAATACGATTTGCGAAGTGTTATGTATTCCTCGGCTACACTTCAAATGAATGTGAATGCGACACTTCCTCGCTGGGAAATAGCGTTTGCAGATGTCTACGTATCGAAGCAATGGGGTTCAAGTGCTTCTTAAAACGAGATATTGCATCACATATCTATGTTTCATGATAAGATATAATATTCATTGCGAAGTGTTATGCATTCTTCGCCTACGATTCAAATGAATGTAAATGCAACACTTCCTTGCAAGGAAATAGCGTTTGCAGATGTCTACGGATCGTAGCAATAGAGTTCTAATGCTTCTTAAAACGCGATATCGCATCTCATTTCTATGTTTCATGGTAAGATATAACACGATTTGCGAAGTGTTATGTATTCCTCGGCTACACATCAAATGAATGTAAATGCGACACTTCTTTGCAAGGAAATAGCGATTGCAGATGTCTACGTATCGTAGCAGTAGAGTTCTAGTGCTTCTTAAAAAGCGATATCGCATCTCATTTCTATGTTTCATGGTAAGATATAATCTGATTTGCGGAGTGTTATGCATTCCTCGTCTACGATTCAAATGAATGTAAATGCGACACTTCCTTGCAAGGAAATACCGTTTGCAGATGTCTACGGATCGTAGCAATAGAGTTCTAATGCTTCTTAAAACGCGATATCGCATCTCATTTCTATGTTTCATGGTAAGATATAATACGATTTGCGAAGTGTTATGTATTCCTCGGCTACACTTCAAATGAATGTAAATGCGACACTTCTTTGCAAGGAAATAGCGATTGCAGATGTCTACGTATCGTAGCAGTAGAGTTCTAATGCTTCTTAAAACGCGATATCGCATCTCATTTCTATGTTTCATGGTAAGATATAATATGATTTGCGGAGTGTTATGTATTCCTCGTCTACACTTCAAATGAATGTAAATGCGACACTTCCTCGCTAGGAAATAGCGTTTGCAGATGTCTACGTATCGGAGCAATAGAGTTCAAATGCTTCTCAAAACGCGATATCGCATCTCATTTCTATGTTTCATGGTAAGATATAATCCGATTTGCGAAGTGTTATGTATTCCTCGGCTACAATTCAAATGAATGTAAATGCGACACTTGTTTGCAAGGAAATAGCGATTGCAGATGTCTACGTATCGTAGCAATAGAGTTCTTATGATTCTTAAAACGCGATATCGCATCTCATTTCTATGTTTCATGGTAAGATACAATATGATTTGCGAAGTGTTATGTATTCCTCGTCTACACTTCAAATGAATGTGAAGGCGACACTTTCTCGCAAGGAACTAGCGTTTGCAGATGTCTACGTATCTTAGCAATATAGTTCTTATGATTCTTAAAACGCGATATCGCATCACATTTCTATGTTTCATGGTAAGATATAATATGATTTGCGGAGTGTTATGTATTCCTCGTCTACACTTCAAATGAATGTAAATGCGACACTTCCTTGCAAGGAAATAGCGTTTGCAGATGTCTACGGATCGTAGCAATAGAGTTCTAATGCTTCATAAAACGCGATATCGCATCTCATTTCTATGTTTCATGGTAAGATATAATACGATTTGCGAAGTGTTATGTATTCCTCGGCTACACTTCAAATGGATGTAAATGCGACACTTCCTTGCAAGGAAATAGCGTTTGCAAATGTCTACCTATCGTAGCAGTATTGATCTAATGCATCTTAGAACGCGATGTCGCATCTCATTTCAATGTTTCATGGTAAGATATAATATGATTTGCGGAGTGTTATGTATTCCTCGTCTACACTTCTAATGAATGTAAATGCGACACTTCTTTGCAAGGAAATAGCGTTTGCAGATGTCTACGTATCGTAGCAGTAGAGTTTTAATGCTTCTTAAAACGCGATATCGCATCTCATTTCTATGTTTCATGGTAAGGTACAATATGATTTGCGAAGTGTTATGTATTCCTCGTCTACACTTCAAATGAATGTAAATGCGACACTTGTTTGCAAGGAAATAGCGATTGCAGATGTCTACGTATCGTAGCAATAGAGTTCTTATGATTCTTAAAACGCGATATCGCATCTCATTTCTATGTTTCATGGTAAGATACAATATGATTTGCGAAGTGTTATGTATTCCTCGTCTACACTTCAAATGAATGTGAAGGCGACACTTTCTCGCAAGGAACTAGCGTTTGCAGATGTCTACGTATCTTAGCAATATAGTTCTTATGATTCTTAAAACGCGATATTGCATCTCATTTCTATGTTTCATGGTAAGATATAATATGATTTGCGGAGTGTTATGTATTCCTCGTATACACTTCAAATGAATGTAAATGCGACACTTCCTTGCAAGAAAATAGCGTTTGCAGATGTCTACGTATCGAAGCAATAGAGTTCTAATGCTTCTTAAAACGAGATATTGCATCTCATATCTATGTTTCATGATAAGATATAATATTCATTGCGAAGTGTTATGCATTCCTCGTCTACGATTCAAATGAATGTAAATGCGACACTTCCTTGCAAGGAAATAGCGTTTGCAGATGTCTACGTATCGCAGCAATAGAGTTCTTATGATTCTTAAAACGTGATATCGCATCTCATTTCTATGCTTCATGGTAAGGTATAATATGATTTGCGAACTGTTATGTATCCGTCGTCTACACTTCAAATGAATGTAAATGCGACACTTCCTTCCAAGGAAATAGCGTTTGCAGATGTCTACGTATCGTAGCAATAGAGTTCTAATGCTTCTTAAAACGCGATATCGCATCTCATTTCTATGTTTCATGGTAAGATATAATATGATTTGCGAAGTGTTATGTATCCGTCGTCTACACTTCAAATAAATGTAAATGCGACACTTCCTTGCAAGGAAATAGCGTTTGCAGATGTCTACGTATCGTAGCAATAGAGTTCTAATGGTTCTTAAAACGCGATATCGCATCTCATTTCTATGTTTCATGGTAAGATATAATACGATTTGCGAAGTGTTATGTATTCCTCGGCTACACTTCAAATGAATGTAAATGCGACACTTCTTTGCAAGGAAATAGCGATTGCAGATGTCTACGTATCGTAGCAGTAGAGTTCTAATGCTTCTTAAAACGCGATATCGCATCTCATTTCTATGTTTCATGGTAAGATATAATATGATTTGCGGAGTGTTATGTATTCCTCGTCTACACTTCAAATGAATGTAAATGCGACACTTCCTTGCAAGGAAATAGCGTTTGCAAATGTCTACCTATCGTAGCAGTAGTGTTCTAATGCTTCTTAGAACGCGATATCGCATCTCATTTCTATGTTTCATGGTAAGATACAATATGATTTGCGAAGTGTAATGTATTCCTCGTCTACACTTCAAATGAATGTGAATGCGACACTTCCTCGCTAGGAAATAGCGTTTGCAGATGTCTACGTATCGGAGCAATAGAGTTCAAATGCTTCTCAAAACGCGATATCGCATCTCATTTCTATGTTTCATGGTAAGATATAATCCGATTTGCGAAGTGTTATGTATTCCTCGGCTACAATTCAAATGAATGTAAATGCGACACTTCTTTGCAAGGAAATAGCGATTGCAGATGTCTACGTATCGTAGCAATAGAGTTCTTATGATTCTTAAAACGCGATATCGCATCTCATTTCTATGTTTCATGGTAAGATACAATATGATTTGCGAAGTGTTATGTATTCCTCGTCTACACTTCAAATGAATGTGAAGGCGACACTTCCTCGCTGGGAAATAGCGTTTGCAGGTGTCTACGTATCGAAGCAATAGAGTTCAAATGCTTCTTAAAACGAGATATTGCATCACATATCTATGATTCATGATAAGATATAATATTCATTGCGAAGTGTTATGCATTCCTCGTCTACGATTCAAATGAATGTAAATGCGACACTTCCTTGCAAGGAAATAGCGTTTGCAGATGTCTACGTATCGTAGCAGTAGAGTTCTAATGCTTCTTAAAACGCGATATCGCACCTCATTTCTATGTTTCATGGTAAGATATAATATGATTTGCGAAGTGTTATGTATTCCTCGTCTACACATCAAATGAATGTAAATGCGACACTTCCTTGCAAGGAAATAGCGTTTGCAGATGTCTACGTATCGTAGCAATATAGTTCTTATGATTCTTAAAACGCGATATCGCATCTCATTTCTATGTTTCATGGTAAGGTATAATATGATTTGCGAAGTGTTATGTATCCGTCGTCTACACTTCAAATGAATGTAAATGGGACACTTTCTCGCAAGGAACTAGCGTTTGCAGATGTCTACGTATCTTAGCAATATAGTTCTTATGATTCTTAAAACGCGATATCGCATCACATTTCTATGTTTCATGGTAAGATATAATATGATTTGCGGAGTGTTATGTATTCCTCGTCTACACTTCAAATGAATGTAAATGCGACACTTCCTTGCAAGGAAATAGCGTTTGCAGATGTCTACGGATCGTAGAAATAGAGGTCTAATGCTTCATAAAACGCGATATCGCATCTCATTTCTATGTTTCATGGTAAGATATAATACGATTTGCGAAGTGTTATGTATTCCTCGGCTACACTTCAAATGAATGTAAATGCGACACTTCCTTGCAAGGAAATAGCGTTTGCAAATGTCTACCTATCGTAGCAGTATTGATCTAATGCATCTTAGAACGCGATGTCGCATCTCATTTCAATGTTTCATGGTAAGATATAATATGATTTGCGGAGTGTTATGTATTCCTCGTCTACACTTCTAATGAATGTAAATGCGACACTTCTTTGCAAGGAAATAGCGTTTGCAGATGTCTACGTATCGTAGCAGTAGAGTTTTAATGCTTCTTAAAACGCGATATCGCATCTCATTTCTATGTTTCATGGTAAGGTACAATATGATTTGCGAAGTGTTATGTATTCCTCGTCTACACTTCAAATGAATGTAAATGCGACACTTTCTTGCAAGGAAATAGCGTTTGCAGATGTCTACGTATCGTAGCAATGGATTTCTGATGCTTCTTAAAACGCGATATCGCATCTCATTTCTATCTTTCATGGTAAGATATAATATGATTTGCGGAGTGTTATGTATTCCTCGTCTACACTTCAAATGAATGTAAATGCGACACTTTCTTGCAAGGAAATAGCGTTTGCAGATGTCTACGTATCGTAGCAATGGATTTCTGATGCTTCTTAAAACGCGATATCGCATGTCATTTCTATGTTTCATGGTAAGATATAATATGATTTGCGAAGTGTTATGTATTCCTCGTCTACACTTCAAATCAATGTAAATGCGACACTTCTTTGCAAGGAAATAGCGTTTGCAGATGACTACGTATCGTTGCAATAGAGTTCTTATGATTCTTAAAACGCGATATTGCATCTCATTTCTATGTTTCATGGTAAGATATAATATGATTTGCGGAGTGTTATGTATTCCTCGTCTACACTTCAAATGAATGTAAATGCGACACTTCCTTGCAAGAAAATAGCGTTTGCAGATGTCTACGTATCGAAGCAATAGAGTTCTAATGCTTCTTAAAACGAGATATTGCAACTCATATCTATGTTTCATGATAAGATATAATATTCATTGCGAAGTGTTATGCATTCCTCGTCTACGATTCAAATGAATGTAAATGCGACACTTCCTTGCAAGGAAATAGCGTTTGCAGATGTCTACGTATCGTAGCAATGGAGTTCTTATGATTCTTAAAACGTGATATCGCATCTCATTTCTATGCTTCATGGTAAGGTATAATATGATTTGCGAACTGTTATGTATCCGTCGTCTACACTTCAAATGAATGTAAATGCGACACTTCCTTCCAAGGAAATAGCGTTTGCAGATGTCTACGTATCGTAGCAATAGAGTTCTAATGCTTCTTAAAACGCGATATCGCATCTCATTTCTATGTTTCATGGTAAGATATAATATGATTTGCGAAGTGTTATGTATCCGTCGTCTACACTTCAAATAAATGTAAATGCGACACTTCCTTGCAAGGAAATAGCGTTTGCAGATGTCTACGTATCGTAGCAATAGAGTTCTAATGCTTCTTAAAACGCGATATCGCATCTCATTTCTATGTTTCATGGTAAGATATAATATGATTTGCGAAGTGTTATGTATTCCTCGACTACACTTCAAATGAATGTGAATGTGACACTTCCTCGCTAGGAAATAGCGTTTGCAGATGTCTGCGTATCGTAGCAGTAGAGTTCTAATGCTTCTTAAAACGCGATATCGCATCTCATTTCTATGTTTCATGGTAAGATATAATACGATTTGCGAAGTGTTATGTATTCCTCGGCTACACTTCAAATGAATGTAAATGCGACACTTCTTTGCAAGGAAATAGCGATTGCAGATGTCTACGTATCGTAGCAGTAGAGTTCTTATGATTCTTAAAACGCGATATCGCATCTCATTTCTATGTTTCATGGTAAGATATAATATGATTTGCGAAGTGTTATGTATTCTTCGTCTACACATCAAATGAATGTAAATGAGACACTTCCTTGCAAGGAAATAGCGTTTGCAGATGTCTACGTATCGTAGCAATAGAGTTCTAATGCTTCTTAAAACGAGATATTGCATCTCATATCTATGTTTCATGATAAGATATAATATTCATTGCGAAGTGTTATGCATTCCTCGTCTACGATTCAAATGAATGTAAATGCGACACTTCCTTGCAAGGAAATAGCGTTTGCAGATGTCTACGTATCGTAGCAATAGAGTTCTTATGATTCTTAAAACGTGATATCGCATCTCATTTCTATGCTTCATGGTAAGGTATAATATGATTTGCGAACTGTTATGTATCCGTCGTCTACACTTCAAATGAATGTAAATGCGACACTTCCTTGCAAGGAAATAGCGTTTGCAGATGTCTACGTATCGTAGCAATAGAGTTCTAATGCTTCTTAAAACGCGATATCGCATCTCATTTCTATGTTTCATGGTAAGATATAATATGATTTGCGAAGTGTTATGTATTCAACGTCTACACTTCAAATGAATGTGAATGTGACACTTCCTCGCTAGGAAATAGCGTTTGCAGATGTCTGCGTATCGTAGCAGTAGAGTTCTAATGCTTCTTAAAACGCGATATCGCATCTCATTTCTATGTTTCATGGTAAGATATAATACGATTTGCGAAGTGTTATGTATTCCTCGGCTACACTTCAAATGAATGTAAATGCGACACTTCTTTGCAAGGAAATAGCGATTGCAGATGTCTACGTATCGTAGCAGTAGAGTTCTTATGATTCTTAAAACGCGATATCGCATCTCATTTCTATGTTTCATGGTAAGATATAATATGATTTGCGAAGTGTTATGTATTCTTCGTCTACACATCAAATGAATGTAAATGAGACACTTCCTTGCAAGGAAATAGCGTTTGCAGATGTCTACGTATCGTAGCAATAGAGTTCTAATGCTTCTTAAAACGAGATATTGCATCTCATATCTATGTTTCATGATAAGATATAATATTCATTGCGAAGTGTTATGCATTCCTCGTCTACGATTCAAATGAATGTAAATGCGACACTTCCTTGCAAGGAAATAGCGTTTGCAGATGTCTACGTATCGTAGCAATAGAGTTCTTATGATTCTTAAAACGTGATATCGCATCTCATTTCTATGCTTCATGGTAAGGTATAATATGATTTGCGAACTGTTATGTATCCGTCGTCTACACTTCAAATGAATGTAAATGCGACACTTCCTTGCAAGGAAATAGCGTTTGCAGATGTCTACGTATCGTAGCAATAGAGTTCTAATGCTTCTTAAAACGCGATATCGCATCTCATTTCTATGTTTCATGGTAAGATATAATACGATTTGCGAAGTGTTATGTATTCCTCGGCTACACTTCAAATGAATGTAAATGCGACACTTCTTTGCAAGGAAATAGCGATTGCAGATGTCTACGTATCGTAGCAATAGAGTTCTTATGATCCTTAAAACGCGATATCGCATCTCATTTCTATGTTTCATGGTAAGATACAATATGATTTGCGAAGTGTTATGTATTCCTCGTCTACACTTCAAATGAATGTGAATGCGACACTTCCTCGCTGGGAAATAGCGTTTGCAGATGTCTACGTATCGAAGCAATAGAGTTCAAATGCTTCTTAAAACGAGATATTGCATCACATATCTATGTTTCATGATAAGATATAATATTCATTGCGAAGTGTTATGCATTCCTCGTCTACGATTCAAATGAATGTAAATGCGACACATCCTTGAAAGGAAATAACGTTTGCAGATGTCTACGTATCGTAGCAATAGAGTTCTAATGCTTCCTAAAACGCGATATCGCATCTCATTTCTATGTTTCATGGTAAGATATAATGTGATTTGCGAAGTGTTATGTATTCAACGTCTACACTTCAAATGAATGTGAATGTGACACTTCCTCGCTAGGAAATAGCGTTTGCAGATGTCTGCGTATCGTAGCAGTAGAGTTCTAATGCTTCTTAAAACGCGATATCGCATCTCATTTCTATGTTTCATGGTAAGATATAATACGATTTGCGAAGTGTTATGTATTCCTCGGCTACACTTCAAATGAATGTAAATGCGACACTTCTTTGCAAGGAAATAGCGATTGCAGATGTCTACGTATCGTAGCAGTAGAGTTCTTATGATTCTTAAAACGCGATATCGCATCTCATTTCTATGTTTCATGGTAAGATATAATATGATTTGCGAAGTGTTATGTATTCTTCGTCTACACATCAAATGAATGTAAATGAGACACTTCCTTGCAAGGAAATAGCGTTTGCAGATGTCTACGTATCGTAGCAATAGAGTTCTAATGCTTCTTAAAACGAGATATTGCATCTCATATCTATGTTTCATGATAAGATATAATATTCATTGCGAAGTGTTATGCATACCTCGTCTACGATTCAAATGAATGTAAATGCGACACTTCCTTGCAAGGAAATAGCGTTTGCAGATGTCTACGTATCGTAGCAATAGAGTTCTTATGATTCTTAAAACGTGATATCGCATCTCATTTCTATGCTTCATGGTAAAGTATAATATGATTTGCGAAGTGTTATGTATCCGTCGTCTACACTTCAAATGAATGTAAATGCGACACTTTCTTGCAAGGAAATAGCGTTTGCAGATGTCTACGTATCGTAGCAATAGAGTTCTTATGATTCTTAAAACGCGATATCGCATCTCATTTCTATGCTTCATGGTAAGGTATAATATGATTTGCGAACTTTTATGTATCCGTCGTCTACACTTCAAATGAATGTAAATGCGACACTTCCTTGCAAGGAAATAGCGTTTGCAGATGTCTACGTATCGTAGCAATAGAGTTCTTATGATTCTTAAAACGTGATATCGCATCTCATTTCTATGCTTCATGGTAAGGTATAATATGATTTGCGAACTGTTATGTATCCGTCGTCTACACTTCAAATGAATGTAAATGCGACACTTCCTTGCAAGGAAATAGCGTTTGCAGATGTCTACGTATCGTAGCAATAGAGTTCTAATGCTTCTTAAAACGCGATATCGCATCTCATTTCTATGTTTCATGGTAAGATATAATACGATTTGCGAAGTGTTATGTATTCCTCGGCTACACTTCAAATGAATGTAAATGCGACACTTCTTTGCAAGGAAATAGCGATTGCAGATGTCTACGTATCGTAGCAATAGTGTTCTTATGATCCTTAAAACGCGATATCGCATCTCATTTCTATGTTTCATGGTAAGATACAATATGATTTGCGAAGTGTTATGTATTCCTCGTCTACACTTCAAATGAATGTGAATGCGACACTTCCTCGCTGGGAAATAGCGTTTGCAGATGTCTACGTATCGAAGCAATAGAGTTCAAATGCTTCTTAAAACGAGATATTGCATCACATATCTATGTTTCATGATGAGATATAATATTCATTGCGAAGTGTTATGCATTCCTCGTCTACGATTCAAATGAATGTAAATGCGACACATCCTTGAAAGGAAATAACGTTTGCAGATGTCTACGTATCGTAGCAATAGAGTTCTAATGCTTCCTAAAACGCGATATCGCATCTCATTTCTATGTTTCATGGTAAGATATAATGTGATTTGCGAAGTGTTATGTATTCCTCGTCTACACTTCAAATGAATGTGAATGTGACACTTCCTCGCTAGGAAATAGCGTTTGCAGATGTCTGCGTATCGTAGCAGTAGAGTTCTAATGCTTCTTAAAATGCGATATCGCAACTCATTTCTACGTTTCATGGTAAAGTATAATATGATTTGCGAAGTGTTATGTATTCAACGTCTACACTTCAAATGAATGTGAATGTGACACTTCCTCGCTAGGAAATAGCGTTTGCAGATGTCTGCGTATCGTAGCAGTAGAGTTCTAATGCTTCTTAAAACGCGATATCGCATCTCATTTCTATGTTTCATGGTAAGATATAATACGATTTGCGAAGTGTTATGTATTCCTCGGCTACACTTCAAATGAATGTAAATGCGACACTTCTTTGCAAGGAAATAGCGATTGCAGATGTCTACGTATCGTAGCAGTAGAGTTCTTATGATTCTTAAAACGCGATATCGCATCTCATTTCTATGTTTCATGGTAAGATATAATATGATTTGCGAAGTGTTATGTATTCTTCGTCTACACATCAAATGAATGTAAATGAGACACTTCCTTGCAAGGAAATAGCGTTTGCAGATGTCTACGTATCGTAGCAATAGAGTTCTAATGCTTCTTAAAACGAGATATTGCATCTCATATCTATGTTTCATGATAAGATATAATATTCATTGCGAAGTGTTATGCATACCTCGTCTACGATTCAAATGAATGTAAATGCGACACTTCCTTGCAAGGAAATAGCGTTTGCAGATGTCTACGTATCGTAGCAATAGAGTTCTTGTGATTCTTAAAACGTGATATCGCATCTCATTTCTATGCTTCATGGTAAAGTATAATATGATTTGCGAAGTGTTATGTATCCGTCGTCTACACTTCAAATGAATGTAAATGCGACACTTTCTTGCAAGGAAATAGCGTTTGCAGATGTCTACGTATCGTAGCAATAGAGTTCTTATGATTCTTAAAACGCGATATCGCATCTCATTTCTATGCTTCATGGTAAGGTATAATATGATTTGCGAACTTTTATGTATCCGTCGTCTACACTTCAAATGAATGTAAATGCGACACTTCCTTGCAAGGAAATAGCGTTTGCAGATGTCTACGTATCGTAGCAATAGAGTTCTTATGATTCTTAAAACGTGATATCGCATCTCATTTCTATGCTTCATGGTAAGGTATAATATGATTTGCGAACTGTTATGTATCCGTCGTCTACACTTCAAATGAATGTAAATGCGACACTTCCTTGCAAGGAAATAGCGTTTGCAGATGTCTACGTATCGTAGCAATAGAGTTCTAATGCTTCTTAAAACGCGATATCGCATCTCATTTCTATGTTTCATGGTAAGATATAATACGATTTGCGAAGTGTTATGTATTCCTCGGCTACACTTCAAATGAATGTAAATGCGACACTTCTTTGCAAGGAAATAGCGATTGCAGATGTCTACGTATCGTAGCAATAGAGTTCTTATGATCCTTAAAACGCGATATCGCATCTCATTTCTATGTTTCATGGTAAGATACAATATGATTTGCGAAGTGTTATGTATTCCTCGTCTACACTTCAAATGAATGTGAATGCGACACTTCCTCGCTGGGAAATAGCGTTTGCAGATGTCTACGTATCGAAGCAATAGAGTTCAAATGCTTCTTAAAACGAGATATTGCATCACATATCTATGTTTCATGATGAGATATAATATTCATTGCGAAGTGTTATGCATTCCTCGTCTACGATTCAAATGAATGTAAATGCGACACATCCTTGAAAGGAAATAACGTTTGCAGATGTCTACGTATCGTAGCAATAGAGTTCTAATGCTTCCTAAAACGCGATATCGCATCTCATTTCTATGTTTCATGGTAAGATATAATGTGATTTGCGAAGTGTTATGTATTCCTCGTCTACACTTCAAATGAATGTGAATGTGACACTTCCTCGCTAGGAAATAGCGTTTGCAGATGTCTGCGTATCGTAGCAGTAGAGTTCTAATGCTTCTTAAAATGCGATATCGCAACTCATTTCTACGTTTCATGGTAAGATACAATATGATTTGCGAAGTGTTATGTATTCTTCGTCTACACATCAAATGAATGTAAATGAGACACTTCCTTGCAAGGAAATAGCGTTTGCAGATGTCTACGTATCGTAGCAATAGAGTTCTTATGATTCTTAAAAAGCGATATCGCATCTCATTTCTATGTTTCATGGTAAAGTATAATATGATTTGCGAAGTGTTATGTATCCGTCGACTACACTTCAAATGAATGTAAATGCGACACTTTCTTGCAAGGAAATAGCGTTTGCAGATGTCTACGTATCGTAGCAATAGAGTTCTTATGATTCTTAAAACGCGATATCGCATCTCATTTCTATGCTTCATGGTAAGGTATAATATGATTTGCGAACTTTTATGTATCCGTCGTCTACACTTCAAATGAATGTAAATGCGACACTTCCTTGCAAGGAAATAGCGTTTGCAGATGTCTACGTATCGTAGCAATAGAGTTCTAATGCTTCTTAAAACGCGATATCGCATCTCATTTCTATGTTTCATGGTAAGATATAATATGATTTGCGAAGTGTTATGTATTCAACGTCTACACTTCAAATGAATGTGAATGTGACACTTCCTCGCTAGGAAATAGCGTTTGCAGATGTCTGCGTATCGTAGCAGTAGAGTTCTAATGCTTCTTAAAACGCGATATCGCATCTCATTTCTATGTTTCATGGTAAGATATAATACGATTTGCGAAGTGTTATGTATTCCTCGGCTACACTTCAAATGAATGTAAATGCGACACTTCTTTGCAAGGAAATAGCGATTGCAGATGTCTACGTATCGTAGCAGTAGAGTTCTTATGATTCTTAAAACGCGATATCGCATCTCATTTCTATGTTTCATGGTAAGATATAATATGATTTGCGAAGTGTTATGTATTCTTCGTCTACACATCAAATGAATGTAAATGAGACACTTCCTTGCAAGGAAATAGCGTTTGCAGATGTCTACGTATCGTAGCAATAGAGTTCTAATGCTTCTTAAAACGAGATATTGCATCTCATATCTATGTTTCATGATAAGATATAATATTCATTGCGAAGTGTTATGCATACCTCGTCTACGATTCAAATGAATGTAAATGCGACACTTCCTTGCAAGGAAATAGCGTTTGCAGATGTCTACGTATCGTAGCAATAGAGTTCTAATGATTCTTAAAACGTGATATCGCATCTCATTTCTATGCTTCATGGTAAGGTATAATATGATTTGCGAACTGTTATGTATCCGTCGTCTACACTTCAAATGAATGTAAATGCGACACTTCCTTGCAAGGAAATAGCGTTTGCAGATGTCTACGTATCGTAGCAATAGAGTTCTAATGCTTCTTAAAACGCGATATCGCATCTCATTTCTATGTTTCATGGTAAGATATAATACGATTTGCGAAGTGTTATGTATTCCTCGGCTACACTTCAAATGAATGTAAATGCGACACTTCTTTGCAAGGAAATAGCGATTGCAGATGTCTACGTATCGTAGCAATAGAGTTCTTATGATCCTTAAAACGCGATATCGCATCTCATTTCTATGTTTCATGGTAAGATACAATATGATTTGCGAAGTGTTATGTATTCCTCGTCTACACTTCAAATGAATGTGAATGCGACACTTCCTCGCTGGGAAATAGCGTTTGCAGATGTCTACGTATCGAAGCAATAGAGTTCAAATGCTTCTTAAAACGAGATATTGCATCACATATCTATGTTTCATGATGAGATATAATATTCATTGCGAAGTGTTATGCATTCCTCGTCTACGATTCAAATGAATGTAAATGCGACACATCCTTGAAAGGAAATAACGTTTGCAGATGTCTACGTATCGTAGCAGTAGAGTTCTAAAGCTTCCTAAAACGCGATATCGCATCTCATTTCTATGTTTCATGGTAAGATATAATGTGATTTGCGAAGTGTTATGTATTCCTCGTCTACACTTCAAATGAATGTGAATGTGACACTTCCTCGCTAGGAAATAGCGTTTGCAGATGTCTGCGTATCGTAGCAGTAGAGTTCTAATGCTTCTTAAAATGCGATATCGCAACTCATTTCTACGTTTCATGGTAAGATACAATATGATTTGCGAAGTGTTATGTATTCTTCGTCTACACATCAAATGAATGTAAATGAGACACTTCCTTGCAAGAAATAGCGTTTGCAGATGTCTACGTATCGTAGCAATAGAGTTCTTATGATTCTTAAAAAGCGATATCGCATCTCATTTCTATGTTTCATGGTAAAGTATAATATGATTTGCGATGTGTTATGTATCCGTCGTCTACCCTTCAAATGAATGTAAATGCGACACTTTCTTGCAAGGAAATAGCGTTTGCAGATGTCTACGTATCGTAGCAATAGAGTTCTTATGATTCTTAAAACGCGATATCGCATCTCATTTCTATGCTTCACGGTAAGGTATAATATGATTTGCGAACTTTTATGTATCCGTCGTCTACACTTCAAATGAATGTAAATGCGGCACTTCCTTGCAAGGAAATAGCGTTTGCAGATGTCTACGTATCGTAGCAATAGAGTTCTAATGCTTCTTAAAACGCGATATCGCATCTCATTTCTATGTTTCATGGTAAGATATAATATGATTTGCGAAGTGTTATGTATTCAACGTCTACACTTCAAATGAATGTGAATGTGACACTTCCTCGCTAGGAAATAGCGTTTGCAGATGTCTGCGTATCGTAGCAGTAGAGTTCTAATGCTTCTTAAAATGCGATATCGCAACTCATTTCTACGTTTCATGGTAAGATACAATATGATTTGCGAAGTGTTATGTATTCTTCGTCTACACATCAAATGAATGTAAATGCGACACTTCTTTGCAAGGAAATAGCGATTGCAGATGTCTACGTATCGTAGCAGTAGAGTTCTTATGATTCTTAAAACGCGATATCGCATCTCATTTCTATGTTTCATGGTAAGATATAATATGATTTGCGAAGTGTTATGTATTCTTCGTCTACACATCAAATGAATGTAAATGAGACACTTCCTTGCAAGGAAATAGCGTTTGCAGATGTCTACGTATCGTAGCAATAGAGTTCTAATGCTTCTTAAAACGAGATATTGCATCTCATATCTATGTTTCATGATAAGATATAATATTCATTGCGAAGTGTTATGCATTCCTTGTCTACGATTCAAATGAATGTAAATGCGACACTTCCTTGCAAGGAAATAGCGTTTGCAGATGTCTACGTATCGTAGCAATAGAGTTCTTATGATTCTTAAAACGTGATATCGCATCTCATTTCTATGCTTCATGGTAAGGTATAATATGATTTGCGAACTGTTATGTATCCGTCGTCTACACTTCAAATGAATGTAAATGCGACACTTCCTTGCAAGGAAATAGCGTTTGCAGATGTCTACGTATCGTAGCAATAGAGTTCTAATGCTTCTTAAAACGCGATATCGCATCTCATTTCTATGTTTCATGGTAAGATATAATGTGATTTGCGAAGTGTTATGTATTCCTCGTCTACACTTCAAATGAATGTGAATGTGACACTTCCTCGCTAGGAAATAGCGTTTGCAGATGTCTGCGTATCGTAGCAGTAGAGTTCTAATGCTTCTTAAAATGCGATATCGCAACTCATTTCTACGTTTCATGGCAAGATACAATATGATTTGCGAAGTGTTATGTATTCCTCGTCTACACTTCAAATGAATGTGAATGCGACACTTCCTCGCTAGGAAATAGCGTCTGCAGATGTCTACGTATCGAAGCAATGGAGTTCAAATGCTTCTTAAAACGAGATATTGCATCTCATATCTATGTTTCATGATAAGATATAATATTCATTGCGAAGTGTTATGCATTCTTCGCCTACGATTCAAATGAATGTAAATGCAACACTTCCTTGCAAGAAATAGCGTTTGCAGATGTCTACGTATCGTAGCAGTTGAGTTCTAATGCTTCTTAAAACGCGATATCGCACCTCATTTCTATGTTTCATGGTAAGATATAATATGATTTGCGGAGTGTTATGTATTCCTCGTCTACACTTCAAATGAATGTAAATCCGACACTTCCTTGCAAGGATATAGCGTTTGCAGATGTCTACGTATCGAAGCAATAGAGTTCAAATGCTTCTTAAAACGAGATATTGCATCTCATATCTATATTTCATGATAAGATATAATATTCATTGCGAAGTGTTATGCATTCCTCGTCTACGATTCAAATGAATGTAAATGCGACACTTCCTTGCAAGGAAATACCGCTTGCAGATGTCTACGGATCGTAGCAATAGAGTTCTAATGCTTCTTAAAACGCGATATCGCATCTCATTTCTATGTTTCATGGTAAGATATAATGCGATTTGCGAAGTGTTATGTACTCCTCGTCTACACTTCAAATGAATGTGAATGCGACACTTCCTCGCTAGGAAATAGCGTTTGCAGATGTCTACGTATCGGAGCAATAGAGTTCAAATGCTTCTCAAAACGCGATATCGCATCTCATTTCTATGTTTCATGGTAAGATATAATCCGATTTGCGAAGTGTTATGTATTCCTCGGCTACAATTCAAATGAATGTAAATGCGACACTTCTTTGCAAGGAAATAGCGATTGCAGATGTCTACGTATCGTAGCAATAGAGTTCTTATGATTCTTAAAACGCGATATCGCATCTCATTTCTATGTTTCATGGTAAGATTCAATATGATTTGCGAATTGTTATGTATTCCTCGTCTACACTTCAAATGAATGTGAATGCGACACTTCCTCGCTGGGAAATAGCGTTTGCAGATGTCTACGTATCGAAGCAATAGAGTTCAAATGCTTCTTAAAACGAGATATTGCATCACATATCTATGATTCATGATAAGATATAATATTCATTGCGAAGTGTTATGCATTCCTCGTCTACGATTCAAATGAATGTAAATGCGACACTTCCTTGCAAGGAAATAGCGTTTGCAGATGTCTACGTATCGTAGCAGTAGAGTTCTAATGCTTCCTAAAACGCGATATCGCATCTCATTTCTATGTTTCATGGTAAGATATAATGTGATTTGCGAAGTGTTATGTATTCCTCGTCTACACTTCAAATGAATGTGAATGTGACACTTCCTCGCTAGGAAATAGCGTTTGCAGATGTCTGCGTATCGTAGCAGTAGAGTTCTAATGCTTCTTAAAATGCGATATCGCAACTCATTTCTACGTTTCATGGTAAGATACAATATGATTTGCGAAGTGTTATGTATTCTTCGTCTACACATCAAATGAATGTAAATGAGACACTTCCTTGCAAGGAAATAGCGTTTGCAGATGTCTACGTATCGTAGCAATAGAGTTCTTATGATTCTTAAAAAGCGATATCGCATCTCATTTCTATGTTTCATGGTAAAGTATAATATGATTTGCGAAGTGTTATGTATCCGTCGTCTACACTTCAAATGAATGTAAATGCGACACTTTCTTGCAAGGAAATAGCGTTTGCAGATGTCTACGTATCGTAGCAATGGATTTTTGATGCTTCTTAAAACGCGATATCGCATCTCATTTCTATGTTTCATGGTAAGATATAATATGATTTGCGAAGTGTTTTGTATTCCTCGTCTACACTTCAAATGAATGTAAATGCGACACTTCTTTGCAAGGAAATAGCGTTTGCAGATGTCTACGTATCGTTGCAATAGAGTTCTTATGATTCTTAAGACGCGATATCGCATCTCATTTCTATGTTTCATGGTAAGATACAATATGATTTGCGAAGTGTTATGTATTCCTCGTCTACACATCAAATGAATGTAAGTGCGACACTTCCTTGCAAGGAAATGGCGTTTGCAGATGTCTACGTATCGTAGCAATAGAGTTCTAGTGCTTCTTAAAACGCGATATCGCATCTCATTTCTATGTTTCATGGTAAGATATAATACGATTTGCGAAGTGTTATGTATTCCTCGGCTACACTTCAAATGAATGTAAATGCGACACTTCTTTGCAAGGAAATAGCGATTGCAGATGTCTACGTATCGTAGCAGTAGAGTTCTTCTGACTCTTAAAACGCGATATCGCATCTCATTTCTATGTTTCATGGTAAGATATAATATGATTTGCGAAGTGTTATGTATTCTTCGTCTACACATCAAATGAATGTAAATGAGACACTTCCTTGCAAGGAAATAGCGTTTGCAGATGTCTACGTATCGGAGCAATAGAGTTCAAATGCTTCTCAAAACGCGATATCGCATCTCATTTCTATGTTTCATGGTAAGATATAATCCGATTTGCGAAGTGTTATGTATTCCTCGGCTACAATTCAAATGAATGTAAATGCGACACTTCTTTGCAAGGAAATAGCGATTGCAGATGTCTACGTATCGTAGCAATAGAGTTCTTATGATTCTTAAAACGCGATATCGCATCTCATTTCTATGTTCATGGTAAGATTCAATATGATTTGCGAATTGTTATGTATTCCTCGTCTACACTTCAAATGAATGTGAATGCGACACTTCCTCGCTGGGAAATAGCGTTTGCAGATGTCTACGTATCGAAGCAATAGAGTTCAAATGCTTCTTAAAACGAGATATTGCATCACATATCTATGATTCATGATAAGATATAATATTCATTGCGAAGTGTTATGCATTCCTCGTCTACGATTCAAATGAATGTAAATGCGACACTTCCTTGCAAGGAAATAGCGTTTGCAGATGTCTACGTATCGTAGCAGTAGAGTTCTAATGCTTCCTAAAACGCGATATCGCATCTCATTTCTATGTTTCATGGTAAGATATAATGTGATTTGCGAAGTGTTATGTATTCCTCGTCTACACTTCAAATGAATGTGAATGTGACACTTCCTCGCTAGGAAATAGCGTTTGCAGATGTCTGCGTATCGTAGCAGTAGAGTTCTAATGCTTCTTAAAATGCGATATCGCAACTCATTTCTACGTTTCATGGTAAGATACAATATGATTTGCGAAGTGTTATGTATTCTTCGTCTACACATCAAATGAATGTAAATGAGACACTTCCTTGCAAGGAAATAGCGTTTGCAGATGTCTACGTATCGTAGCAATAGAGTTCTTATGATTCTTAAAAAGCGATATCGCATCTCATTTCTATGTTTCATGGTAAAGTATAATATGATTTGCGATGTGTTATGTATCCGTCGTCTACCCTTCAAATGAATGTAAATGCGACACTTTCTTGCAAGGAAATAGCGTTTGCAGATGTCTACGTATCGTAGCAATAGAGTTCTTATGATTCTTAAAACGCGATATCGCATCTCATTTCTATGCTTCATGGTAAGGTATAATATGATATGCGAACTTTTATGTATCCGTCGTCTACACTTCAAATGAATGTAATGCGGCACTTCCTTGCAAGGAAATAGCGTTTGCAGATGTCTACGTATCGTAGCAATAGAGTTCTAATGCTTCTTAAAACGCGATATCGCATCTCATTTCTATGTTTCATGGTAAGATATAATATGATTTGCGAAGTGTTATGTATTCAACGTCTACACTTTAAATGAATGTGAATGTGACACTTCCTCGCTAGGAAATAGCGTTTGCAGATGTCTGCGTATCGTAGCAGTAGAGTTCTAATGCTTCTTAAAACGCGATATCGCATCTCATTTCTATGTTTCATGGTAAGATATAATACGATTTGCGAAGTGTTATGTATTCCTCGGCTACACTTCAAATGAATGTAAATGCGACACTTCTTTGCAAGGAAATAGCGATTGCAGATGTCTACGTATCGTAGCAGTAGAGTTCTTCTGATTCTTAAAACGCGATATCGCATCTCATTTCTATGTTTCATGGTAAGATATAATATGATTTGCGAAGTGTTATGTATTCTTCGTCTACACATCAAATGAATGTAAATGAGACACTTCCTTGCAAGGAAATAGCGTTTGCAGATGTCTACGTATCGTAGCAATAGAGTTCTAATGCTTCTTAAAACGAGATATTGCATCTCATATCTATGTTCCATGATAAGATATAATATTCATTGCGAAGCGTTATGCATTCCTCGTCTACGATTCAAATGAATGTAAATACGACACTTCCTTGCAAGGAAATAGCGTTTGCAGATGTCTACGTATCGTAGCAATAGAGTTCTAATGCTTCTTAAAACGCGATATCGCATCTCATTTCTATGCTTCATGGTAAGGTATAATATGATTTGCGAACTGTTATGTATCCGTCGTCTACACTTCAAATGAATGTAAATGCGACACTTCCTTGCAAGGAAATAGCGTTTGCAGATGTCCACGTATCGTAGCAGTAGAGTTCTTATGACTCTTAAAACGCGATATCGCATCTCATTTCTATGTTTCATGGTAAGATATAATATGATTTGCGAAGTGTTATGTATTCTTCGTCTACACATCAAATGAATGTAAATGAGACACTTCCTTGCAAGGAAATAGCGTTTGCAGATGTCTACGTATCGTAGCAATAGATTTCTAATGCTTCTTAAAACGAGATATTGCATCTCATATCTATGTTCCATGATAAGATATAATATTCATTGCGAAGTGTTATGCATTCCTCGTCTACGATTCAAATGAATGTAAATGCGACACTTCCTTGCAAGGAAATAGCGTTTGCAGATGTCTACGTATCGTAGCAATAGAGTTCTTATGATTCTTAAAACGTGATATCGCATCTCATTTCTATGCTTCATGGTAAGGTATAATATGATTTGCGAACTGTTATGTATCCGTCGTCTACACTTCAAATGAATGTAAGTGCGACACTTCCTTGCAAGGAAATAGCGTTTGCAGATGTCTACGTATCGTAGCAATAGAGTTCTAATGCTTCTTAAAACGCGATATCGCATCTCATTTCTATGTTTCATGGTAAGATATAATACGATTTGCGAAGTGTTATGTATTCCTCGGCTACACTTCAAATGAATGTAAATGCGACACTTCTTTGCAAGGAAATAGCGATTGCAGATGTCTACGTATCGTAGCAGTAGAGTTCTTATGATTCTTAAAACGCGATATCGCATCTCATTTCTATGTTTCATGGTAAGATATAATATGATTTGCGAAGTGTTATGTATTCTTCGTCTACACATCAAATGAATGTAAATGAGACACTTCCTTGCAAGGAAATAGCGTTTGCAGATGTCTACGTATCGTAGCAATAAAGTTCTTATGATTCTTAGAAAGCGATATCGCATCTCATTTCTATGTTTCATGGTAAAGTATAATATGATTTGCGAAGTGTTATGTATTCCTCGTCTACACATCAAATGAATGTAAATGCGACACTTCCTTGCAAGGAAATAGCGTTTGCAGATGTCTACGTATCGTAGCAATAGAGTTCTAATGCTTCTTAAAACGAGATATTGCATCTCATATCTACGTTTCATGATAAGATATAATATTCATTGCGAAGTGTTATGCATTCCTCGTGTACGATTCAAATGAATGTAAATGCGACACTTCCTTGCAAGGAAATAGCGTTTGCAGATGTCTACGTATCGTAGCAATAGAGTTCTTATGATTCTTAGAACGCTATATTGCATCTCATTTTTACGTTTCATGGTAAGATATAATATGATTTGCGAAGTGTCATGTATGCCTCGTCTACGATTCAAATGAAAGTAAATGCGACACTTCCTTGCAAGGAAATAGCGTTTGCAGATGTCTACGTATCGTAGCAATAGAGTTCTAATGCTTCTTAAAATGCGATATCGCATCTCATTTCTATGTTTCATGGTAAGATATAATACGATTTGCGAAGTGTTATGTATTCCTCGGATACACTTCAAATGAATGTAAATGCGACACTTCTTTGCAAGGAAATAGCGATTGCAGATGTCTACGTATCGTAGCAGTAGATTTCTTATGATTCTTAAAACGCGATATCGCATCTCATTTCTATGTTTCATGGTAAGATATAATATGATTTGCGAAGTGTTATGTATTCTTCGTCTACACATCAAATGAATGTAAATGAGACACTTCCTTGCAAGGAAATAGCGTTTGCAGATGTCTACGTATCGTAGCAATCAAGTTCTTATGATTCTTAAAAAGCGATATCGCATCTCATTTCTATGTTTCATGGTAAAGTATAATATGATTTGCGAAGTGTTATGTATCCGTCGTCTACACTTCAAATGAATGTAAATGCGACACTTTCTTGCAAGGAAATAGCGTTTGCAGATGTCTACGTATCGTAGCAATGGATTTTTGATGCTTCTTAAAACGCGATATCGCATCTCATTTCTATGTTTCATGGTAAGATATAATATGATTTGCGAAGTGTTTTGTATTCCTCGTCTACACTTCAAATGAATGTAAATGCGACACTTCTTTGCAAGGAAATAGCGTTTGCAGATGTCTACGTATCGTTGCAATAGAGTTCTTATGATTCTTAAGACGCGATATCGCATCTCATTTCTATGTTTCATGGTAAGATACAATATGATTTGCGAAGTGTTATGTATTCCTCGTCTACACATCAAATGAATGTAAGTGCGACACTTCCTTGCAAGGAAATGGCGTTTGCAGATGTCTACGTATCGTAGCAATAGAGTTCTAGTGCTTCTTAAAACGAGATATTGCATCTCATATCTATGTTTCATGATAAGATATAATATTCATTGCGAAGTGTTATGCATTCCTCGTGTACGATTCAAATGAATGTAAATGCGACACTTCCTTGCAAGGAAATAGCGTTTGCAGATGTCTACGTATCGTAGCAATAGAGTTCTTATGATTCTTAGAACGCTATATTGCATCTCATTTTTACGTTTCATGGTAAGATATAATATGATTTGCGAAGTGTCATGTATGCCTCGTCTACGATTCAAATGAAAGTAAATGCGACACTTCCTTGCAAGGAAATAGCGTTTGCAGATGTCTACGTATCGTAGCAACAGAGTTCTAATGCTTCTTAAAACGCGATATCGCATCTCATTTCTATGTTTCATGGTAAGATATAATATGATTTGCGAAGTGTTATGCATTCCTCGTCTACGATTCAAATGAATGTAAATGCGACACTTCCTTGCAAGGAAATAGCGTTTGCAGATGTGTACGTATCGTAGCAATGGATTTCTGATGCTTCTTAAAACGCGATATCGCATCTCATTTCTATGCTTCATGGTAAGGTATAATATGATTTGCGAACTGTTATGTATCCGTCGTCTACACTTCAAATGAATGTAAATGCGACACTTCCTTGCAAGGAAATAGCGTTTGCAGATGTCTACGTATCGTAGCAGTAGATTTCTTATGATTCTTAAAACGCGATATCGCATCTCATTTCTATGTTTCATGGTAAGATATAATATGATTTGCGAAGTGTTATGTATTCTTCGTCTACACATCAAATGAATGTAAATGAGACACTTCCTTGCAAGGAAATAGCGTTTGCAGATGTCTACGTATCGTAGCAATAGATTTCTTATGATTCTTAAAAAGCGATATCGCATCTCATTTCTATGTTTCATGGTAAAGTATAATATGATTTGCGAAGTGTTATGTATCCGTCGTCTACACTTCAAATGAATGTAAATGCGACACTTTCTTGCAAGGAAATAGCGTTTGCAGATGTCTACGTATCGTAGCAATGGATTTTTGATGCTTCTTAAAACGCGATATCGCATCTCATTTCTATGTTTCATGGTAAGATATAATATGATTTGCGAAGTGTTTTGTATTCCTCGTCTACACTTCAAATGAATGTAAATGCGACACTTCTTTGCAAGGAAATAGCGTTTGCAGATGTCTACGTATCGTTGCAATAGAGTTCTTATGATTCTTAAGACGCGATATCGCATCTCATTTCTATGTTTCATGGTAAGATACAATATGATTTGCGAAGTGTTATGTATTCCTCGTCTACACATCAAATGAATGTAAGTGCGACACTTCCTTGCAAGGAAATGGCGTTTGCAGATGTGTACGTATCGTAGCAATAGATTTCTAATGCTTCTTAAAACGAGATATTGCATCTCATATCTATGTTCCATGATAAGATATAATATTCATTGCGAAGTGTTATGCATTCCTCGTCTACGATTCAAATGAATGTAAATGAGACACTTCCTTGCAAGGAAATAGCGTTTGCAGATGTCTACGTATCGTAGCAATAGAGTTCTTATGATTCTTAAAACGTGATATCGCATCTCATTTCTATGCTTCATGGTAAGGTATAATATGATTTGCGAACTGTTATGTATCCGTCGTCTACACTTCAAATGAATGTAAATGCGACACTTCCTTGCAAGGAAATAGCGTTCGCAGATGTCTACGTATCGTAGCAATAGTGTTCTAATGCTTCTTAAAACGCGATATCGCATCTCATTTCTATGTTTCATGGTAAGATATAATACGATTTGCGAAGTGTTATGTATTCCTCGGCTACACTTCAAATGAATGTAAATGCGACACTTCTTTGCAAGGAAATAGCGATTGCAGATGTCTACGTATCGTAGCAGTAGAGTTCTTATGATTCTTAAAACGCGATATCGCATCTCATTTCTATGTTTCATGGTAAGATATAATATGATTTGCGAAGTGTTATGTATTCTTCGTCTACACATCAAATGAATGTAAATGAGACACTTCCTTGCAAGGAAATAGCGTTTGCAGATGTCTACGTATCGTAGCAATAAGGTTCTTATGATTCTTAGAAAGCGATATCGCATCTCATTTCTATGTTTCATGGTAAAGTATAATATGATTTGCGAAGTGTTATGTATCCGTCGTCTACACTTCAAATGAATGTAAATGCGACACTTTCTTGCAAGGAAATAGCGTTTGCAGATGTCTACGTATCGTAGCAATGGATTTTTGATGCTTCTTAAAACGCGATATCGCATCTCATTTCTATGTTTCATGGTAAGATACAATATGATTTGCGAAGTGTTATGTATTTCTCGTCTACACATCAAATGAATGTAAATGCGACACTTCCTTGCAAGGAAATAGCGTTTGCAGATGTCTACGTATCGTAGCAATAGAGTTCTAATGCTTCTTAAAACGAGATATTGCATCTCATATCTATGTTTCATGATAAGATATAATATTCATTGCGAAGTGTTATGCATTCCTCGTGTACGATTCAAATGAATGTAAATGCGACACTTCCATGCAAGGAAATAGCGTTTGCAGATGTCTACGTATCGTAGCAATAGAGTTCTTATGATTCTTAGAACGCTATATTGCATCTCATTTTTACGTTTCATGGTAAGATATAATATGATTTGCGAAGTGTCATGTATGCCTCGTCTACGATTCAAATGAAAGTAAATGCGACACTTCCTTGCAAGGAAATAGCGTTTGCAGATGTCTACGTATCGTAGCAATAGAGTTCTAATGCTTCTTAAAACGCGATATCGCATCTCATTTCTATGTTTCATGGTAAGATATAATACGATTTGCGAAGTGTTATGTATTCCTCGGATACACTTCAAATGAATGTAAATGCGACACTTCTTTGCAAGGAAATAGCGTTTGCAGATGTCTACGTATCGTAGCAATAAAGTTCTTATGTTTCTTAAAAAGCGATATCGCATCTCATTTCTATGTTTCATGGTAAAGTATAATATGATTTGCGAAGTGTTATGTATCCGTCGTCTACACTTCAAATGAATGTAAATGCGACACTTTCTTGCAAGGAAATAGCGTTTGCAGATGTCTACGTATCGTAGCAATGGATTTTTGATGCTTCTTAAAACGCGATATCGCATCTCATTTCTATGTTTCATGGTAAGATATAATATGATTTGCGAAGTGTTTTGTATTCCTCGTCTACACTTCAAATGAATGTAAATGCGACACTTCTTTGCAAGGAAATAGCGTTTGCAGATGTCTACGTATCGTTGCAATAGAGTTCTTATGATTCTTAAGACGCGATATCGCATCTCATTTCTATGTTTCATGGTAAGATACAATATGATTTGCGAAGTGTTATGTATTCCTCGTCTACACATCAAATGAATGTAAATGCGACACTTCCTTGCAAGGAAATAGCGTTTGCAGATGTCTACGTATCGTAGCAATAGAGTTCTAATGCTTCTTAAAACGAGATATTTCATCTCATATCTATGTTTCATGATAAGATATAATATTCATTGCGAAGTGTTATGCATTCCTCGTGTACGATTCAAATGAATGTAAATGCGACACTTCCTTGCAAGGAAATAGCGTTTGCAGATGTCTACGTATCGTAGCAATAGAGTTCTTATGATTCTTAGAACGCTATATTGCATCTCATTTTTACGTTTCATGGTAAGATATAATATGATTTGCGAAGTGTCATGTATGCCTCGTCTACGATTCAAATGAAAGTAAATGCGACACTTCCTTGCAAGGAAATAGCGTTTGCAGATGTCTACGTATCGTAGCAACAGAGTTCTAATGCTTCTTAAAACGCGATATCGCATCTCATTTCAATGTTTCATGGTAAGATATAATATGATTTGCGAAGTGTTATGCATTCCTCGTCTACGATCAAATGAATGTAAATGCGACACTTCCTTGCAAGGAAATAGCGTTTGCAGATGTGTACGTATCGTAGCAATAGAGTTCTTATGATTCTTAGAACGCTATATTGCATCTCATTTTTACGTTTCATGGTAAGATATAATATGATTTGCGAAGTGTTATGTATTCCTCGTCTACACTTCAAATGAATGTGAATGTGACACTTCCTCGCTAGGAAATAGCGTTTGCAGATGTCTGCGTATCGTAGCAGTAGAGTTCTAATGCTTCTTAAAACGCGATATCGCATCTCATTTCTATGTTTCATGGTAAGGTATAATATGATTTGGGAAGTGTTATGTATTCCTCGTCTACACTTCAAATGAATGTAAATGCGACACTTTCTTGCAAGGAAATAGCGTTTGCAGATGTCTACGTATCGTAGCAATGGATTTCTGATGCTTCTTAGAACGCGATATCGCATCTCATTTCTATGTTTCATGGTAAGATATAATATGATATGCGAAGTGTCATGTATTCCACGTCCACGCTTCAAATGAATGTAAATGCGACACTTCCTTGCAAGGAAATAGCGTTTGCAGATGTCTACGTATCGTAGCAATAGAGTTCTTATGATTCTTAAAACGCGATATTGCATCTCATATCTATGTTTCATGATAAGATATAATATTCATTGCGAAGTGTCATGTATTCCTCGTCTACGATTCAAATGAAAGTAAATGCGACACTTCCTTGCAAGGTAGTAGCGACTGCACATGTCTACGTATCGTAGCAATAGAGTTCATATCATTCTTAAAAAGCGATATCGCATCTCATTTCTATGTTTCATGGTAAGATAAAACATGATTTGCGAAGTGTTATGTATTCCTCGTCTACACTTCAAATGAATGTGAATGTGACTTCCTCGCTAGGAAATAGCGTTTGCAGATGCCTGCGTATCGTAGCAGTAGAGTTCTAATGCTTCTTAAAACGCGATATCGCATCTCATTTCTATGTTTCATGGTAAGATACAATATGATTTGCGGAGTGTTATGTATTCCTCGTCTACACTTCAAATGAATGTAAATGCGACACTTCTTTGCAAGGAAATAGCGACTGCAGATGTCTACGTATCGCAGCAGTAGAGTTCTTATGATTCTTAAAACGCGATATCGCATCTCATTTCTATGTTTCATGGTAAGATATAATATGATTTGCGGAGTGTTATGTATTCCTCGTCTACACATCAAGTGAATGTAAATGCGACACTTCCTTGCAAGGAAATAGCGTTTGCAGATGTCTACGTATCGTTGCAATAGAGTTCTTATGATACTTATAACGCGATATCGCATCTCATTTCTATGTTTCGTGGTAAGGTATAATATGATTTGCGAAGTGTTATGTATCCGTCGTCTACACTTCAAATGAATGTAAATGCGACACTTTCTTGCAGGGAAATAGCGTTTGCAGATGTCTACGTATCTTAGCAATGGATTTCTGATGCTTCTTAAAACGAGATATTGCACCTCATATCTATGTTTCATGACAAGATATAATATTCATTGCGAAGTGTTATGCATTCCTCGTCTACGATTCAGATGAATGTAAATGCGACACTTCCTTGCAAGGAAATAGCGTTTGCAGATGTCTACGTATCGTAGCAATAGAGTTCTTATGATTCTTAAAACGCGGTATCGCATCTCATTTCTATGTGTCATGGTAAGATACAATATGATTTGCGAAGTGTTATGTATTCCTCGTCTACACTTCAAATGAATGTGAATGCGACACTTCCTCGCTAGGAAATAGTGTTTGCAGATGTCTACGTATCGAAGCAATAGGGTTCAAATGCTTCTTAAAACGAGATATTGCATCTCATATATATGTTTCATGATAAGATATAATATTCATTGCGAAGTGTTATGCATTCCTCGTCTACGATTCAAATGAATGTAAATGCGACACTTCCTTGCAAGGAAATAGCATTTGCAGATGTCTACGTATCGTAGCAATAGAGTTCTAATGCTTCTTAAAACGCGATATCGCATCTCATTTCTATGTTTCATGGTAAGATATAATATGATTTGCGAAGTGTTATGCATTCCTCGTCTACGATTCAAATGAATGTAAATGCGACACTTCCTTGCAAGGAAATAGCTTTTGCAGATGTGTACGTATCGTAGCAATAGAGTTCTTATGATTCTTAGAACGCTATATTGCATCTCATTTTTACGTTTCATGGTAAGATATAATATGATTTGCGAAGTGTTATGTATTCCTCGTCTACACTTCAAATGAATGTGAATGTGACACTTCCTCGCTAGGAAATAGCGTTTGCAGATGTCTGCGTATCGTAGCAGTAGAGTTCTAATGCTTCTTAAAACGCGATATCGCATCTCATTTCTATGTTTCATGGTAAGGTATAATATGATTTGCGAAGTGTTATGCATTCCTCGTCTACGATTCAAATGAATGTAAATGCGACACTTCCTTGCAAGGAAATAGCGTTTGCAGATGTCTACGTATCGTAGCAATAGAGTTCTAATGCTTCTTAAAACGAGATATTGCATCTCATATCTATGTTTCATGATAAGATATAATATTCATTGCGAAGTGTTATGCATTCCTCGTGTACGATTCAAATGAATGTAAATGCGACACTTCCTTGCAAGGAAATAGCGTTTGCAGATGTCTACGTATCGTAGCAATAGAGTTCTTATGATTCTTAGAACGCTATATTGCATCTCATTTTTACGTTTCATGGTAAGATATAATATGATTTGCGAAGTGTCATGTATGCCTCGTCTACGATTCAAATGAAAGTAAATGCGACACTTCCTTGCAAGGAAATAGCGTTTGCAGATGTCTACGTATCGTAACAACAGAGTTCTAATGCTTCTTAAAACGCGATATTGCATCTCATATCTATGTTTCATGATAAGATATAATATTCATTGCGAAGTGTCATGTATTCCTCGTCTACGATTCAAATGAAAGTAAATGCGACACTTCCTTGCAAGGTAGTAGCGACTGCACATGTCTACGTATCGTAGCAATAGAGTTCATATCATTCTTAAAAAGCGATGTCGCATCTCATTTCTATGTTTCATGGTAAGATAAAACATGATTTGCGAAGTGTTATGTATTCCTCGTCTACACTTCAAATGAATGTGAATGTGACTTCCTCGCTAGGAAATAGCGTTTGCAGATGCCTGCGTATCGTAGCAGTAGAGTTCTAATGCTTCTTAAAACGCGATATCGCATCTCATTTCTATGTTTCATGGTAAGATATAATATGATTTGCGAAGTGTTATGTATTCCTCGTCTACACATCAAGTGAATGTAAATGCGACACTTCCTTGCAAGGAAATAGCGTTTGCAGATGTCTACGTATCGTTGCAATAGAGTTCTTATGATACTTATAACGCGATATCGCATCTCATTTCTATGTTTCGTGGTAAGGTATAATATGATTTGCGAAGTGTTATGTATCCGTTGTCTACACTTCAAATGAATGTAAATGCGACACTTTCTTGCAGGGAAATAGCGTTTGCAGATGTCTACGTATCTTAGCAATGGATTTCTGATGCTTCTTAAAACGAGATATTGCACCTCATATCTATGTTTCATGACAAGATATAATATTCATTGCGAAGTGTTATGCATTCCTCGTCTACGATTCAGATGAATGTAAATGCGACACTTCCTTGCAAGGAAATAGCGTTTGCAGATGTCTACGTATCGTAGCAATAGAGTTCTAATGCTTCTTAAAACGCGATATCGCATCTCATTTCTATGTTTCATGGTAAGATATAATACGATTTGCGAAGTGTTATGTATTCCTCGGCTACAATTCAAATGAATGTAAATGCGACACATGTTTGCAAGGAAATAGCGATTGCAGATGTCTACGTATCGTAGCAATAGAGTTCTTATGATTCTTAAAACGCGATATCGCATCTCATTTCTATGTGTCATGGTAAGATACAATATGATTTGCGAAGTGTTATGTATTCCTCGTCTACACTTCAAATGAATGTGAATGCGACACTTCCTCGCTAGGAAATAGTGTTTGCAGATGTCTACGTATCGAAGCAATAGAGTTCAAATGCTTCTTAAAACGAGATATTGCATCTCATATATATGTTTCATGATAAGATATAATATTCATTGCGAAGTGTTATGCATTCCTCGTCTACGATTCAAATGAATGTAAATGCGACACTTCCTTGCAAGGAAATAGCATTTGCAGATGTCTACGTATCGTAGCAATAGAGTTCTTATGATTCCTAGAACGCTATATTGCATCTCATTTTTACGTTTCATGGTAAGATATAATATGATTTGCGAAGTGTTTTGTATTCCTCGTCTACACTTTAAATGAATGTAAATGCGACACTTCTTTGCAAGGAAATAGCGTTTGCAGATGTCTACGTATCGTTGCAATAGAGTTCTTATGATTCTTAAGACGCGATATCGCATCTCATTTCTATGTTTCATGGTAAGATACAATATGATTTGCGAAGTGTTATGTATTCCTCGTCTACACATCAAATGAATGTAAATGCGACACTTCCTTGCAAGGAAATAGCGTTTGCAGATGTCTACGTATCGTAGCAATAGAGTTCTAATGCTTCTTAAAACGAGATATTGCATCTCATATCTATGTTTCATGATAAGATATAATATTCATTGCGAAGTGTTATGCATTCCTCGTGTACGATTCAAATGAATGTAAATGCGACACTTCCTTGCAAGGAAATAGCGTTTGCAGATGTCTACGTATCGTAGCAATAGAGTTCTTATGATTCTTAGAACGCTATATTGCATCTCAATGTTACGTTTCATGGTAAGATATAATATGATTTGCGAAGTGTCATGTATGCCTCGTCTACGATTCAAATGAAAGTAAATGCGACACTTCCTTGCAAGGAAATAGCGTTTGCAGATGTCTACGTATCGTAGCAACAGAGTTCTAATGCTTCTTAAAACGCGATATCGCATCTCATTTCTATGTTTCATGGTAAGATATAATATGATTTGCGAAGTGTTATGCATTCCTCGTCTACGATTCAAATGAATGTAAATGCGACACTTCCTTGCAAGGAAATAGCGTTTGCAGATGTGTACGTATCGTAGCAATAGAGTTTTTATGATTCTTAGAACGCTATATTGCATCTCATTTTTACGTTTCATGGTAAGATATAATATGATTTGCGAAGTGTTATGTATTCCTCGTCTACACTTCAAATGAATGTGAATGTGACACTTCCTCGCTAGGAAATAGCGTTTGCAGATGTCTGCGTATCGTAGCAGTAGAGTTCTAATGCTTCTTAAAACGCGATATCGCATCTCATTTCTATGTTTCATGGTAAGGTATAATATGATTTGGGAAGTATTATGTATTCCTCGTCTACACTTCAAATGAATGTAAATGCGACACTTTCTTGCAAGGAAATAGCGTTTGCAGATGTCTACGTATCGTAGCAATGGATTTCTGATGCTTCTTAAAACGCGATATCGCATCTCATTTCTATGTTTCATGGTAAGATATAATATGATATGCGAAGTGTCATGTATTCCACGTCCACGCTTCAAATGAATGTAAATGCGACACTTCCTTGCAAGGAAATAGCGTTTGCAGATGTCTACGTATCGTAGCAATAGAGTTCTTATGATTCTTAAAACGCGATATTGCATCTCATATCTATGTTTCATGATAACATATAATATTCATTGCGAAGTGTCATGTATTCCTCGTCTACGATTCAAATGAAAGTAAATGCGACACTTCCTTGCAAGGTAGTAGCGACTGCACATGTCTACGTATCGTAGCAATAGAGTTCATATCATTCTTAAAAAGCGATATCGCATCTCATTTCTATGTTTCATGGTAAGATAAAACATGATTTGCGAAGTGTTATGTATTCCTCGTCTACACTTCAAATGAATGTGAATGTGACTTCCTCGCTAGGAAATAGCGTTTACAGATGCCTGCGTATCGTAGCAGTAGAGTTCTAATGCTTCTTAAAACGCGATATCGCATCTCATTTCTATGTTTCATGGTAAAATACAATATGATTTGCGGAGTGTTATGTATTCCTCGTCTACACTTCAAATGAATGTAAATGCGACACTTCTTTGCAAGGAAATAGCGACTGCAGATGTCTACGTATCGCAGCAGTAGAGCTCTTATGATTCTTAAAACGCGATATCGCATCTCATTTCTATGTTTCATGGTAAGATATAATATGATTTGCGGAGTGTTATGTATTCCTCGTCTACAATACAAATGAATGCAAATGCGACACATCCTCGCTAGGAAATAGCGTTTGCAGATGTCTACGTATCGTAGCAAGTTGAGTTCTAATGCTTCTTAAAACGCGATATCGCATCTCATTTCTATGTTTCATGGTAAGATATAATATGATTTGCGAAGTGTTATGTATTCCTCGTCTACACATCAAGTGAATGTAAATGCGACACTTCCTTGCAAGGAAATAGCGTTTGCAGATGTCTACGTATCGTTGCAATAGAGTTCTTATGATACTTATAACGCGATATCGCATCTCATTTCTATGTTTCGTGGTAAGGTATAATATGATTTGCGAAGTGTTATGTATCCGTCGTCTACACTTCAAATGAATGTAAATGCGACACTTTCTTGCAGGGAAATAGCGTTTGCAGATGTCTACGTATCTTAGCAATGGATTTCTGATGCTTCTTAAAACGAGATATTGCACCTCATATCTATGTTTCATGACAAGATATAATATTCATTGCGAAGTGTTATGCATTCCTCGTCTACGATTCAGATGAATGTAAATGCGACACTTCCTTGCAAGGAAATAGCGTTTGCAGATGTCTACGTATCGTAGCAATAGAGTTCTTATGATTCTTAAAACGCGATATCGCATCTCATTTCTATGTGTCATGGTAAGATACAATATGATTTGCGAAGTGTTATGTATTCCTCGTCTACACTTCAAATGAATGTGAATGCGACACTTCCTCGCTAGGAAATAGTGTTTGCAGATGTCTACGTATCGAAGCAATAGAGTTCAAATGCTTCTTAAAACGAGATATTGCATCTCATATATATGTTTCATGATAAGATATAATATTCATTGCGAAGTGTTATGCATTCCTCGTCTACGATTCAAATGAATGTAAATGCGACACTTCCTTGCAAGGAAATAGCATTTGCAGATGTCTACGTATCGTAGCAATAGAGTTCTAATGCTTCTTAAAACGCGATATCGCATCTCATTTCTATGTTTCATGGTAAGATATAATATGATTTGCGAAGTGTTATGTATTCCTCGTCTACACTTCAAATGAATGTGAATGTGACACTTCCTCGCTAGGAAATAGCATTTGCAGATGTCTGCGTATCGTAGCAGTAGAGTTCTAATGCTTCTTAAAGCGCGATATCGCATCTCATTTCTATGTTTCATGATAAGATATAATATGATTTGCGAAGTGTCATGTATTCCTCGTCTACACATCAAATGAATGTAAATGCGACACTTCCTTGCAAGGAAATAGCGTTTGCAGATGTCTGCGTATCGTAGCAGTAGAGTTCTAATGCTTCTTAAAGCGCGATATCGCATCTCATTTCTATGTTTCATGATAAGATATAATATGATTTGCGAAGTGTCATGTATTCCTCGTCTACACATCAAATGAATGTAAATGCGACACTTCCTTGCAAGGAAATAGCGTTTGCAGATGTCTACGTATCGAAGCAATAGAGTTCAAATGCTTCTTAAAACGCGATATCACATCTCATTCCTATGTTTCATGGTAAGATATAATATGATTTGCGAAGTATCACGTATTCCTCGTCTACACTTCAAATGAATGTAAATGCGACACTTCCCTGCATGGAAATAGCGTTAGCAGATGTCTACGTATCGAAGCAATAGAGTTCAAATGCTTCTTAAAACGAGATATTGCATCTCATATCTATGTTTCATGATAAGATATAATATTCATTGCGAAGTGTCATGTATTCCTCGTCTACGATTCAAATGAAAGTAAATGCGACACTTCCTTGCAAGGTAGTAGCGATTGCACATGTCTACGTATCGTAGCAATAGAGTTCATATCATTCTTAAAAAGCGATATCGCATCTCATTTCTATGTTTCATGGTAAGATAAAACATGATTTGCGAAGTGTTATGTATTCCTCGTCTACACTTCAAATGAATGTGAATGTGACTTTCTCGCTAGGAAATAGCGTTTGCAGATGTCTGCGTATCGTAGCAGTAGAGTTCTTATGATTCTTAAAACGCGATATCGCATCACATTTCTATGTTTCATGGTAAGATATAATATGATTTGCGGAGTGTTATGTATTCCTCGTCTACACTTCAAATGAATGTAAATGCGACACTTCTTTGCAAGGAAATAGCGATTGCAGATGTCTACGTATCGTAGCAGTAGAGTCCTTATGATACTTAAAACGCGATATCGCACCTCATTTCTATGTTTCATGGTAAGATATAATATGATTTGCGGAGTGTTATGTATTCCTCGTCTACAATTCAAATGAATGCAAATGCGACACATCCTCGCTAGGAAATAGCGTTTGCAGATGTCTACGTATCGTAGCAAGTTGAGTTCTAATGCTTTTTAAAACGCGATATCACATCTCATTTCTATGTTTCATGGTAAGATATAATATGATTTGCGAAGTGTTATGTATTCCTCGTCTACACATCAAATGGATGTAAATGCGACACTTCCTTGCAAGGAAATAGCGTTTGCAGATGTCTACGTATCGTTGCAATAGAGTTCTTATGATTCTTAAAACGCGATATCGCATCTCATTTTTATGTTTCGTGGTAAGGTATAATATGATTTGCGAAGTGTTATGTATCCGTCGTCTACACTTCAAATGAATGTAAATGCGACACTTTCTTGCAGGGAAATAGCGTTTGCAGGTGTCTACGCATCTTAGCAATGGATTTCTGATGTTTCTTAAAACGAGATATTGCATCTCATATCTATGTTTCATGACAAGATATAATATTCATTGCGAAGTGTTATGCATTCCTCGTCTACGATTCAGATGAATGTAAATGCGACACTTCCTTGCAAGGAAATCGCGTTTGCAGATGTCTACGTATCGTAGCAATAGAGTTCTTATGATTCTTAAAACGCGATATTGCATCTCATTTCTATGTGTCATGGTACGATACAATATGATTTGCGAAGTGTTATGTATTCCTCGTCTACACTTGAAATGAATGTGAATGCGACTCTTCCTCGCTAGGAAATAGTGTTTGCAGATGTCTACGTATCGAAGCAATAGAGTTCAAATGCTTCTTAAAACGAGATATTGCATCTCATATATATGTTTCATGATAAGATATAATATTCATTGCGAAGTGTTATGCATTCCTCGTCTACGATTCAAATGAATGTAAATGCGACACTTCCTTGCAAGGAAATAGCATTTGCAGATGTCTACGTAGCGTAGCAATAGAGTTCTAATGCTTCTTAAAACGCGATATCGCATCTCACTTCTATGTTTCATGGTAAGATATAATATGATTTGCGAAGTGTTTTGTATTCCTCGTCTACACTTCAAATGAATGTGAATGTGACACTTCCTCGCTAGGAAATAGCGTTTGCACAATGTCTGCGTATCGTAGCAGTAGAGTTCTAATGCTTCTTAAAACGCTATATCGCATCTCATTTCTATGTTTCATGGTAAGATACAATATGATTTGCGAAGTGTTATGTATTCCTCGTCTACACTTCAAATGAATGCGAATGCGACACTTCCTCGCTAGGAAATAGCGTTTGCAGATGTCTACGTATCGAAGCAATAGAGTTCAAATGCTTCTTAAAACGCGATATCGCATCTCATTTCTATGTTTCATGGTAAGATATAATACGACTTTCGAAGTGTTATGTATTCCTCGGCTACACTTCAAATGAATGTAAATGCGACACTTCTTTGCAAGGAAATAGCGATTGCAGATGTCTACGTATCGTAGCAATAGAGTTCTTATGATTCTTAAAACGCGATATTGCATCTCATTTCTATGTGTCATGGTACGATACAATATGATTTGGGAAGTGTTATGTATTCCTCGTCTACACTTGAAATGAATGTGAATGCGACTCTTCCTCGCTAGGAAATAGTGTTTGCAGATGTCTACGTATCGAAGCAATAGAGTTCAAATGCTTCTTAAAACGAGATATTGCATCTCATATATATGTTTCATGATAAGATATAATATTCATTGCGAAGTGTTATGCATTCCTCGTCTACGATTCAAATGAATGTAAGTGCGACACTTCCTTGCAAGGAAATAGCATTTGCAGATGTCTACGTAGCGTAGCAATAGAGTTCTAATGCTTCTTAAAACGCGATATCGCATCTCACTTCTATGTTTCATGGTAAGATATAATATGATTTGCGAAGTGTTTTGTATTCCTCGTCTACACTTCAAATGAATGTGAATGTGACACTTCCTCGCTAGGAAATAGCGTTTGCACAATGTCTGCGTATCGTAGCAGTAGAGTTCTAATGCTTCTTAAAACGCTATATCGCATCTCATTTCTATGTTTCATGGTAAGATACAATATGATTTGCGAAGTGTTATGTATTCCTCGTCTACACTTCAAATGAATGCGAATGCGACACTTCCTCGCTAGGAAATAGCGTTTGCAGATGTCTACGTATCGAAGCAATAGAGTTCAAATGCTTCTTAAAACGCGATATCGCATCTCATTTCTATGTTTCATGGTAAGATATAATACGACTTTCGAAGTGTTATGTATTCCTCGGCTACACTTCAAATGAATGTAAATGCGACACTTCTTTGCAAGGAAATAGCGATTGCAGATGTCCACGTATCGAAGCAATAGAGTTCAAATGCTTCTTAAAACGAGATATTGCATCTCATATCTATGTTTCATGATAAGATATAATATTCATTGCGAAGTGTTATGCATTCCTCGTCTACGATTCAAATGAATGTAAATGCGACACTTCCTTGCAAGGAAATAGCGTTTGCAGATGTCTACGGATCGTAGCAATAGAGTTCTAATGCTTCTTAAAACGCGATATCGCATCTCATTTCTATGTTTCATGGTAAGATATAATACGATTTGCGAAGTGTTATGTATTCCTCGGCTACACTTCAAATGAATGTAAATGCGACACTTCTTTGCAAGGAAATAGCGACTGCAGATGTCTACGTATCCTAGCAGTAGAGTTCTTATGATTCTTAAAACGCGATATCGAATCTCATTTCTATGTTTCATGGTAAGATATAATATGATTTGCGGAGTGTTATGTATTCCTCGTCTACACTTCAAATGAATGCAAATGCGACACTTCCTCGCTAGGAAATAGCGTTTGCAGATGTCTACGTATCGTAGCAGTTGAGTTCTAATGCTTCTTAAAACGCGATATCGCATCTCATTTCTATGTTTCATGGTAAGGTATAATATGATTTGCGAAGTGTTATGTATCCGTCGTCTACACTTCAAATGAATGTAAATGCGACACTTTCTTGCAAGGAAATAGCGTTTGCAGATGTCTACGTATGGTAGTAATGGATTTCTGATGCTTCTTAAAACGCGATATCGCATGTCATTTCTATGTTTCATGGTAAGATATAATATGATTTGCGAAGTGTTATGTATTCCTCGTCTACACATCAAATGAATGTAAATGCGACACTTGCTTGCAAGGAAATAGCGTTTGCAGATGTCTACGTATCGTTGCAATAGAGATCTTATGATTCTTAAAACGCGATATCGCATCTCATTTCTATGTTTCATGGTAAGGTATAATATGATTTGCGAAGTGTTATGTATCCGTCGTCTACACTTCAAATGAATGTAAATGCGACACTTTCTTGCAAGGAAATAGCGTTTGCAGATGTCTACGTATGGTAGTAATGGATTTCTGATGCTTCTTAAAACGCAATATCGCATGTCATTTCTATGTTTCATGGTAAGATATAATATGATTTGCGGAGTGTTATGCATTCCTCGTCTACGGTTCAAATGAATGTAAATGCGACACTTCCTTGCAAGGAAATAGCGTTTGCAGATGTCTACGGATCGTAGCAATAGAGTTCAAATGCTTCTTAAAACGAGATATTGCATCTCATATCTATGTTTCATGATAAGATATAATATTCATTGCGAAGTGTCATGTATTCCTCGTCTACGATTCAAATGAAAGTAAATGCGACACTTCCTTGCAAGGTAGTAGCGATTGCACATGTCTACGTACTGTAGCAATAGAGTTCATATCATTCTTAAAAAGCGATATCGAATCTCATTTCTATGTTTCATGGTAAGATAAAACATGATTTGCGAAGTGTTATGTATTCCTCGTCTACACTTCAAATGAATGTGAATGTGACTTCCTCGCAAGGAAATAGCGTTTGCAGATGTCTACGTATCGTAGCAGTTGAGTTCTAATGCTCCTTAAAACGCGATATCGCATCTCATTTCTATGTTTCATGGTAAGATATAATATGATTTGCGAAGTGTCATGTATTCCTCGTCTACACTTCAAATGAATGTAAATGCGACACTTCCTTGCAAGGAAATAGCGTTTGCAAATGTCTACCTATCGTAGCAATAGTGTTCTAATGCTTCTTAAAACGAGATATTGCATCACATATCTATGATTCATGATAAGATATAATATTCATTGCGAAGTGTTATGCATTCCTCGTCTACGATTCAAATGAATGTAAATGCGACACTTCCTTGCAAGGAAATAGCGTTTGCAGATGTCTACGTATCGTAGCAGTTGAGTTCTAATGCTTCTTAAAACGCGATATCGCACCTCATTTCTATGTTTCATGGTAAGATATAATATGATTTGCGAAGTGTTATGTATTCCTCGTCTACACATCAAATGAATGTAAATGCGACACTTCCTTGCAAGGAAATAGCGTTTGCAGATGTCTACGTATCGTAGCAATATAGTTCTTATGATTCTTAAAACGCGATATCGCATCTCATTTCTATGTTTCATGGTAAGGTATAATATGATTTGCGAAGTGTTATGTATCCGTCGTCTACACTTCAAATGAATGTAAATGGGACACTTTCTCGCAAGGAACTAGCGTTTGCAGATGTCTACGTATCTTAGCAATATAGTTCTTATGATTCTTAAAACGCGATATCGCATCACATTTCTATGTTTCATGGTAAGATATAATATGATTTGCGGAGTGTTATGTATTCCTCGTCTACACTTCAAATGAATGTAAATGCGACACTTCCTTGCAAGGAAATAGCGTTTGCAGATGTCTACGGATCGTAGCAATAGAGTTCTAATGCTTCATAAAACGCGATATCGCATCTCATTTCTATGTTTCATGGTAAGATATAATACGATTTGCGAAGTGTTATGTATTCCTCGGCTACACTTCAAATGAATGTAAATGCGACACTTCCTTGCAAGGAAATAGCGTTTGCAAATGTCTACCTATCGTAGCAGTATTGATCTAATGCATCTTAGAACGCGATGTCGCATCTCATTTCAATGTTTCATGGTAAGATATAATATGATTTGCGGAGTGTTATGTATTCCTCGTCTACACTTCTAATGAATGTAAATGCGACACTTCTTTGCAAGGAAATAGCGTTTGCAGATGTCTACGTATCGTAGCAGTAGAGTTTTAATGCTTCTTAAAACGCGATATCGCATCTCATTTCTATGTTTCATGGTAAGGTACAATATGATTTGCGAAGTGTTATGTATTCCTCGTCTACACTTCAAATGAATGTAAATGCGACACTTTCTTGCAAGGAAATAGCGTTTGCAGATGTCTACGTATGGTAGCAATGGATTTCTGATGCTTCTTAAAACGCGATATCGCATCTCATTTCTATCTTTCATGGTAAGATATAATATGATTTGCGGAGTGTTATGTATTCCTCGTCTACACTTCAAATGAATGTAAATGCGACACTTTCTTGCAAGGAAATAGCGTTTGCAGATGTCTACGTATCGTAGCAATGGATTTCTGATGCTTCTTAAAACGCGATATCGCATGTCATTTCTATGTTTCATGGTAAGATATAATATGATTTGCGAAGTGTTATGTATTCCTCGTCTACACTTCAAATCAATGTAAATGCGACACTTCTTTGCAAGGAAATAGCGTTTGCAGATGACTACGTACCGTTGCAATAGAGTTCTTATGATTCTTAAAACGCGATATTGCATCTCATTTCTATGTTTCATGGTAAGATATAATATGATTTGCGGAGTGTTATGTATTCCTCGTCTACACTTCAAATGAATGTAAATGCGACACTTCCTTGCAAGAAAATAGCGTTTGCAGATGTCTACGTATCGTAGCAATAGAGTTCTAATGCTTCTTAAAATGCGATATCGCAACTCATTTCTACGTTTCATGGTAAGATACAATATGATTTGCGAAGTGTTATGTATTCTCCGTCTACACATCAAATGAATGTAAATGAGACACTTCCTTGCAAGGAAATAGCGTTTGCAGATGTCTACGTATCGTAGCAATAGAGTTCTTATGATTCTTAAAACGCGATATCGCATCTCATTTCTATGCTTCATGGTAAGGTATAATATGATTTGCGAACTTTTATGTATCCGTCGTCTACACTTCAAATGAATGTAAATGCGACACTTCCTTGCAAGGAAATAGCGTTTGCAGATGTCTACGTATCGTAGCAATAGAGTTCTAATGCTTCTTAAAACGCGATATCGCATCTCATTTCTATGTTTCATGGTAGGATATAATATGATTTGCGAAGTGTTATGTATTCAACGCCTACACTTCAAATGAATGTGAATGTGACACTTCCTCGCTAGGAAATAGCGTTTGCAGATGTCTGCGTATCGTAGCAGTAGAGTTCTAATGCTTCTTAAAACGCGATATCGCATCTCATTTCTATGTTTCATGGTAAGATATAATACGATTTGCGAAGTGTTATGTATTCCTCGGCTACACTTCAAATGAATGTAAATGCGACACTTCTTTGCAAGGAAATAGCGATTGCAGATGTCTACGTATCGTAGCAGTAGAGTTCTTATGATTCTTAAAACGCGATATCGCATCTCATTTCTATGTTTCATGGTAAGATATAATATGATTTGCGAAGTGTTATGTATTCTTCGTCTACACATCAAATGAATGTAAATGAGACACTTCCTTGCAAGGAAATAGCGTTTGCAGATGTCTACGTATCGTAGCAATAGAGTTCTAATGCTTCTTAAAACGAGATATTGCATCTCATATCTATGTTTCATGATAAGATATAATATTCATTGCGAAGTGTTATGCATTCCTTGTCTACGATTCAAATGAATGTAAATGCGACACTTCCTTGCAAGGAAATAGCGTTTGCAGATGTCTACGTATCGTAGCAATAGAGTTCTTATGATTCTTAAAACACGATATCGCATCTCATTTCTATGCTTCATGGTAAGCTATAATATGATTTGCGAACTGTTATGTATCCGTCGTCTACACTTCAAATGAATGTAAATGCGACACTTCCTTGCAAGGATATAGCGTTTGCAGATGTCTACGTATCGAAGCAATAGAGTTCAAATGCTTCTTAAAACGAGATATTGCGTCTCATATCTATATTTCATGATAAGATATAATATTCATTGCGAAGTGTTATGCATTCCTCGTCTACGATTCAAATGAATGTAAATGCGACACTTCCTTGCAGGGAAATAGCGATTGCAGATGTCTACGTATCGTAGCAGTAGAGTTCTTATGATTCTTAAAACGCGATATCGCATCTCATTTCTATGTTTCATGGTAAGATATAATATGATTTGCGAAGTGTTATGTATTCTTCGTCTACATATCAAATGAATGTAAATGAGACACTTCCTTGCAAGGAAATAGCGTTTGCAGATGTCTACGTATCGTAGCAATAGAGTTCTTATGATTCTTAAAAAGCGATATCGCATCTCATTTCTATGTTTCATGGTAAAGTATAATATGATTTGCGAAGTGTTATGTATCCGTCGTCTACACTTCAAATGAATGTAAATGCGACACTTTCTTGCAAGGAAATAGCGTTTGCAGATGTCTACGTATCGTAGCAATAGAGTTCTAATGCTTCTTAAAACGCGATATCGCATCTCATTTCTATGTTTCATGGTAAGATATAATATGATTTGCGAAGTGTTATGTATTCCTCGTCTACACTTCAAATGAATGTGAATGTGACACTTCCTCGCTAGGAAATAGCGTTTGCAGATGTCTGCGTATCGTAGCAGTAGAGTTCTAATGCTTCTTAAAACGCGATATCGCATCTCATTTCTATGTTTCATGGTAAGATATAATACGATTTGCGAAGTGTTATGTATTCCTCGGCTACACTTCAAATGAATGTGAATGCGACACTTCCTCGCTGGGAAATAGCGTTTGCAGATGTCTACGTATCGAAGCAATAGGGTTCAAATGCTTCTTAAAACGAGATATTGCATCACATATCTATGTTTCATGATAAGATATAATATTCATTGCGAAGTGTTATGCATTCCTCGTCTACGAATCAAATGAATGTAAATGCGACACTTCCTTGCAAGGAAATAGCGTTTGCAGATGTCTACGTATCGTAGCAATATAGTTCTTATGATTCTTAAAACGCGATATCGCATCTCATTTCTATGTTTCATGGTAAGGTATAATATGATTTGCGAAGTGTTATGTATCCGTCGTCTACACTTCAAATGAATGTAAATGGGACACTTTCTCGCAAGGAACTAGCGTTTGCAGATGTCTACGTATCTTAGCAATATAGTTCTTATGATTCTTAAAACGCGATATCGCATCACATTTCTATGTTTCATGGTAAGATATAATATGATTTGCGGAGTGTTATGTATTCCTCGTCTACACTTCAAATGAATGTAAATGCGACACTTCCTTGCAAGGAAATAGCGTTTGCAGATGTCTACGGATCGTAGCAATAGAGTTCTAATGCTTCATAAAACGCGATATCGCATCTCATTTCTATGTTTCATGGTAAGATATAATACGATTTGCGAAGTGTTATGTATTCCTCAGCTACACTTCAAATGAATGTAAATGCGACACTTCCTTGCAAGGAAATAGCGTTTGCAAATGTCTACCTATCGTAGCAGTATTGATCTAATGCATCTTAGAACGCGATGTCGCATCTCATTTCAATGTTTCATGGTAAGATATAATATGATTTGCGGAGTGTTATGTATTCCTCGTCTACACTTCTAATGAATGTAAATGCGACACTTCTTTGCAAGGAAATAGCGTTTGCAGATGTCTACGTATCGTAGCAGTAGAGTTTTAATGCTTCTTAAAACGCGATATCGCATCTCATTTCTATGTTTCATGGTAAGGTACAATATGATTTGCGAAGTGTTATGTATTCCTCGTCTACACTTCAAATGAATGTAAATGCGACACTTTCTTGCAAGGAAATAGCGTTTGCAGATGTCTACGTATGGTAGCAATGGATTTCTGATGCTTCTTAAAACGCGATATCGCATCTCATTTCTATCTTTCATGGTAAGATATAATATGATTTGCGGAGTGTTATGTATTCCTCGTCTACACTTCAAATGAATGTAAATGCGACACTTTCTTGCAAGGAAATAGCGTTTGCAGATGTCTACGTATCGTAGCAATGGATTTCTGATGCTTCTTAAAACGCGATATCGCATGTCATTTCTATGTTTCATGGTAAGATATAATATGATTTGCGAAGTGTTATGTATTCCTCGTCTACACTTCAAATCAATGTAAATGCGACACTTCTTTGCAAGGAAATAGCGTTTGCAGATGACTACGTATCGTTGCAATAGAGTTCTTATGATTCTTAAAACGCGATATTGCATCTCATTTCTATGTTTCATGGTAAGATATAATATGATTTGCGGAGTGTTATGTATTCCTCGTCTACACTTCAAATGAATGTAAATGCGACACTTCCTTGCAAGAAAATAGCGTTTGCAGATGTCTACGTATCGTAGCAATAGAGTTCTAATGCTTCTTAAAATGCGATATCGCAACTCATTTCTACGTTTCATGGTAAGATACAATATGATTTGCGAAGTGTTATGTATTCTCCGTCTACACATCAAATGAATGTAAATGAGACACTTCCTTGCAAGGAAATAGCGTTTGCAGATGTCTACGTATCGTAGCAATAGAGTTCTTATGATTCTTAAAACGCGATATCGCATCTCATTTCTATGCTTCATGGTAAGGTATAATATGATTTGCGAACTTTTATGTATCCGTCGTCTACACTTCAAATGAATGTAAATGCGACACTTCCTTGCAAGGAAATAGCGTTTGCAGATGTCTACGTATCGTAGCAATAGAGTTCTAATGCTTCTTAAAACGCGATATCGCATCTCATTTCTATGTTTCATGGTAGGATATAATATGATTTGCGAAGTGTTATGTATTCAACGCCTACACTTCAAATGAATGTGAATGTGACACTTCCTCGCTAGGAAATAGCGTTTGCAGATGTCTGCGTATCGTAGCAGTAGAGTTCTAATGCTTCTTAAAACGCGATATCGCATCTCATTTCTATGTTTCATGGTAAGATATAATACGATTTGCGAAGTGTTATGTATTCCTCGGCTACACTTCAAATGAATGTAAATGCGACACTTCTTTGCAAGGAAATAGCGATTGCAGATGTCTACGTATCGTAGCAGTAGAGTTCTTATGATTCTTAAAACGCGATATCGCATCTCATTTCTATGTTTCATGGTAAGATATAATATGATTTGCGAAGTGTTATGTATTCTTCGTCTACACATCAAATGAATGTAAATGAGACACTTCCTTGCAAGGAAATAGCGTTTGCAGATGTCTACGTATCGTAGCAATAGAGTTCTAATGCTTCTTAAAACGAGATATTGCATCTCATATCTATGTTTCATGATAAGATATAATATTCATTGCGAAGTGCTATGCATTCCTTGTCTACGATTCAAATGAATGTAAATGCGACACTTCCTTGCAAGGAAATAGCGTTTGCAGATCTCTACGTATCGTAGCAATAGAGTTCTTATGATTCTTAAAACACGATATCGCATCTCATTTCTATGCTTCATGGTAAGCTATAATATGATTTGCGAACTGTTATGTATCCGTCGTCTACACTTCAAATGAATGTAAATGCGACACTTCCTTGCAAGGATATAGCGTTTGCAGATGTCTACGTATCGAAGCAATAGAGTTCAAATGCTTCTTAAAACGAGATATTGCATCTCATATCTATATTTCATGATAAGATATAATATTCATTGCGAAGTGTTATGCATTCCTCGTCTACGATTCAAATGAATGTAAATGCGACACTTCCTTGCAGGGAAATAGCGATTGCAGATGTCTACGTATCGTAGCAGTAGAGTTCTTATGATTCTTAAAACGCGATATCGCATCTCATTTCTATGTTTCATGGTAAGATATAATATGATTTGCGAAGTGTTATGTATTCTTCGTCTACATATCAAATGAATGTAAATGAGACACTTCCTTGCAAGGAAATAGCGTTTGCAGATGTCTACGTATCGTAGCAATAGAGTTCTTATGATTCTTAAAAAGCGATATCGCATCTCATTTCTATGTTTCATGGTAAAGTATAATATGATTTGCGAAGTGTTATGTATCCGTCGTCTACACTTCAAATGAATGTAAATGCGACACTTTCTTGCAAGGAAATAGCGTTTGCAGATGTCTACGTATCGTAGCAATAGAGTTCTAATGCTTCTTAAAAGGCGATATCGCATCTCATTTCTATGTTTCATGGTAAGATATAATATGATTTGCGAAGTGTTATGTATTCCTCGTCTACACTTCAAATGAATGTGAATGTGACACTTCCTCGCTAGGAAATAGCGTTTGCAGATGTCTGCGTATCGTAGCAGTAGAGTTCTAATGCTTCTTAAAACGCGATATCGCATCTCATTTCTATGTTTCATGGTAAGATATAATACGATTTGCGAAGTGTTATGTATTCCTCGGCTACACTTCAAATGAATGTGAATGCGACACTTCCTCGCTGGGAAATAGCGTTTGCAGATGTCTACGTATCGAAGCAATAGGGTTCAAATGCTTCTTAAAACGAGATATTGCATCACATATCTATGTTTCATGATAAGATATAATATTCATTGCGAAGTGTTATGCATTCCTCGTCTACGAATCAAATGAATGTAAATGCGACACATCCTTGAAAGGAAATAACGTTTGCAGATGTCTACGTATCGTAGCAATAGAGTTCTAATGCTTCTTAAAACGCGATATCGCATCTCATTTCTATGTTTCATGGTAAGATATAATGTGATTTGCGAAGTGTTATGTATTCCTCGTCTACACTTCAAATGAATGTGAATGTGACACTTCCTCGCTAGGAAATAGCGTTTGCAGATGTCTGCGTATCGTAGCAGTAGTGTTCTAATGCTTCTTAAAATGCGATATCGCAACTCATTTCTACGTTTCATGATAAGATATAATATTCATTGCGAAGTGTTATGCATTCCTCGTCTACGATTCAAATGAATGTAAATGCGACACTTCCTTGCAAGGAAATAGCGATTGCAGATGTCTACGTATCGTAGCAGTAGAGTTCTTATGATTCTTAAAACGCGATATCGCATCTCATTTCTATGTTTCATGGTAAGATATAATATGATTTGCGAAGTGTTATGTATTCTTCGTCTACATATCAAATGAATGTAAATGAGACACTTCCTTGCAAGGAAATAGCGTTTGCAGATGTCTACGTATCGTAGCAATAGAGTTCTTATGATTCTTAAAAAGCGATATCGCATCTCATTTCTATGTTTCATGGTAAAGTATAATATGATTTGCGAAGTGTTATGTATCCGTCGTCTACACTTCAAATGAATGTAAATGCGACACTTTCTTGCAAGGAAATAGCGTTTGCAGATGTCTACGTATCGTAGCAATAGAGTTCTAATGCTTCTTAAAACGCGATATCGCATCTCATTTCTATGTTTCATGGTAAGATATAATATGATTTGCGAAGTGTTATGTATTCCTCGTCTACACTTCAAATGAATGTGAATGTGACACTTCCTCGCTAGGAAATAGCGTTTGCAGATGTCTGCGTATCGTAGCAGTAGAGTTCTAATGCTTCTTAAAACGCGATATCGTATCTCATTTCTATGTTTCATGGTAAGATATAATACGATTTGCGAAGTGTTATGTATTCCTCGGCTACACTTCAAATGAATGTGAATGCGACACTTCCTCGCTGGGAAATAGCGATTGCAGATGTCTACGTATCGAAGCAATAGGGTTCAAATGCTTCTTAAAACGAGATATTGCATCACATATCTATGTTTCATGATAAGATATAATATTCATTGCGAAGTGTTATGCATTCCTCGTCTACGATTCAAATGAATGTAAATGCGACACATCCTTGAAAGGAAATAACGTTTGCAGATGTCTACGTATCGTAGCAATAGAGTTCTAATGCTTCATAAAACGCGATATCGCATCTCATTTCTATGTTTCATGGTAAGATATAATGTGATTTGCGAAGTGTTATGTATTCCTCGTCTACACTTCAAATGAATGTGAATGTGACACTTCCTCGCTAGGAAATAGCGTTTGCAGATGTCTGCGTATCGTAGCAGTAGTGTTCTAATGCTTCTTAAAATGCGATATCGCAACTCATTTCTACGTTTCATGATAAGATATAATATTCATTGCGAAGTGTTATGCATTCCTCGTCTACGATTCAAATGAATGTAAATGCGACACTTCCTTGCAAGGAAATAGCGTTTGCAGATGTCTACGTATCGTAGCATTAGAGTTCTTATGATTCTTAAAACGCGATATCGCATCTCATTTCTATGGTTCATGGTAAGGTATAATATGATTTGCGAACTGTTATGTATCCGTCGTCTACACTTCAAATGAATGTAAATGCGACACTTCCTTGCAAGGATATAGCGTTTGCAGATGTCTACGTATCGAAGCAATAGAGTTCAAATGCTTCTTAAAACGAGATATTGCATCTCATATCTATATTTCATGATAAGATATAATATTCATTGCGAAGTGTTATGCATTCCTCGTCTACGATTCAAATGAATGTAAATGCGACACTTCCTTGCAAGGAAATAGCGATTGCAGATGTCTACGTATCGTAGCAGTAGAGTTCTTATGATTCTTAAAACGCGATATCGCATCTCATTTCTATGTTTCATGGTAAGATATAATATGATTTGCGAAGTGTTATGTATTCTTCGTCTACATATCAAATGAATGTAAATGAGACACTTCCTTGCAAGGAAATAGCGATTGCAGATGTCTACGTATCGTAGCAATAGAGTTCTTATGATTCTTAAAAAGCGATATCGCATCTCATTTCTATGTTTCATGGTAAAGTATAATATGATTTGCGAAGTGTTATGTATCCGTCGTCTACACTTCAAATGAATGTAAATGCGACACTTTCTTGCAAGGAAATAGCGTTTGCAGATGTCTACGTATCGTAGCAATAGAGTTCTAATGCTTCTTAAAACGCGATATCGCATCTCATTTCTATGTTTCATGGTAAGATATAATATGATTTGCGAAGTGTTATGTATTCCTCGTCTACACATCAAATGAATGTAAATGCGACACTTCCTTGCAAGGAATTAGCGTTTGCAGATGTCTACGTATCGTAGCAATATAGTTCTTATGATTCTTAAAACGCGATATCGCATCTCATTTCTATGTTTCATGGTAAGGTATAATATGATTTGCGAAGTGTTATGTATCTGTCGTCTACACTTCAAATGAATGTAAATGGGACACTTTCTCGCAAGGAACTAGCGTTTGCAGATGTCTACGTATCTTAGCAATATAGTTCTTATGATTCTTAAAACGCGATATCGCATCACATTTCTATGTTTCATGGTAAGATATAATATGATTTGCGGAGTGTTATGTATTCCTCGTCGACACTTCAAATGAATGCGAATGCGACACTTCCTCGCTAGGAAACAGCGTTTGCAGATGTCTACGTATCGAAGCAACAGAGTTCAAATGCTTCTTAAGACGAGATATTGCATCTCATATCTATGTTTCATGATAAGATATAATATTCATTGCGAAGTGTTATGCATTCCTCGTCTACGATTCAAATGAATGTAAATGCGACACTTCCTTGCAGGGAAATAGCGATTGCAGATGTCTACGTATCGTAGCAGTAGAGTTCTTATGATTCTTAAAACGCGATATCGCATCTCATTTCTATGTTTCATGGTAAGATATAATATGATTTGCGAAGTGTTATGTATTCTTCGTCTACATATCAAATGAATGTAAATGAGACACTTCCTTGCAAGGAAATAGCGTTTGCAGATGTCTACGTATCGTAGCAATAGAGTTCTTATGATTCTTAAAAAGCGATATCGCATCTCATTTCTATGTTTCATGGTAAAGTATAATATGATTTGCGAAGTGTTATGTATCCGTCGTCTACACTTCAAATGAATGTAAATGCGACACTTTCTTGCAAGGAAATAGCGTTTGCAGATGTCTACGTATCGTAGCAATAGAGTTCTAATGCTTCTTAAAACGCGATATCGCATCTCATTTCTATGTTTCATGGTAAGATATAATATGATTTGCGAAGTGTTATGTATTCCTCGTCTACACTTCAAATGAATGTGAATGTGACACTTCCTCGCTAGGAAATAGCGTTTGCAGATGTCTGCGTATCGTAGCAGTAGAGTTCTAATGCTTCTTAAAACGCGATATCGCATCTCATTTCTATGTTTCATGGTAAGATATAATACGATTTGCGAAGTGTTATGTATTCCTCGGCTACACTTCAAATGAATGTGAATGCGACACTTCCTCGCTGGGAAATAGCGTTTGCAGATGTCTACGTATCGAAGCAATAGGGTTCAAATGCTTCTTAAAACGAGATATTGCATCACATATCTATGTTTCATGATAAGATATAATATTCATTGCGAAGTGTTATGCATTCCTCGTCTACGAATCAAATGAATGTAAATGCGACACATCCTTGAAAGGAAATAACGTTTGCAGATGTCTACGTATCGTAGCAATAGAGTTCTAATGCTTCTTAAAACGCGATATCGCATCTCATTTCTATGTTTCATGGTAAGATATAATGTGATTTGCGAAGTGTTATGTATTCCTCGTCTACACTTCAAATGAATGTGAATGTGACACTTCCTCGCTAGGAAATAGCGTTTGCAGATGTCTGCGTATCGTAGCAGTAGTGTTCTAATGCTTCTTAAAATGCGATATCGCAACTCATTTCTACGTTTCATGATAAGATATAATATTCATTGCGAAGTGTTATGCATTCCTCGTCTACGATTCAAATGAATGTAAATGCGACACTTCCTTGCAAGGAAATAGCGATTGCAGATGTCTACGTATCGTAGCAGTAGAGTTCTTATGATTCTTAAAACGCGATATCGCATCTCATTTCTATGTTTCATGGTAAGATATAATATGATTTGCGAAGTGTTATGTATTCTTCGTCTACATATCAAATGAATGTAAATGAGACACTTCCTTGCAAGGAAATAGCGTTTGCAGATGTCTACGTATCGTAGCAATAGAGTTCTTATGATTCTTAAAAAGCGATATCGCATCTCATTTCTATGTTTCATGGTAAAGTATAATATGATTTGCGAAGTGTTATGTATCCGTCGTCTACACTTCAAATGAATGTAAATGCGACACTTTCTTGCAAGGAAATAGCGTTTGCAGATGTCTACGTATCGTAGCAATAGAGTTCTAATGCTTCTTAAAACGCGATATCGCATCTCATTTCTATGTTTCATGGTAAGATATAATATGATTTGCGAAGTGTTATGTATTCCTCGTCTACACTTCAAATGAATGTGAATGTGACACTTCCTCGCTAGGAAATAGCGTTTGCAGATGTCTGCGTATCGTAGCAGTAGAGTTCTAATGCTTCTTAAAACGCGATATCGTATCTCATTTCTATGTTTCATGGTAAGATATAATACGATTTGCGAAGTGTTATGTATTCCTCGGCTACACTTCAAATGAATGTGAATGCGACACTTCCTCGCTGGGAAATAGCGATTGCAGATGTCTACGTATCGAAGCAATAGGGTTCAAATGCTTCTTAAAACGAGATATTGCATCACATATCTATGTTTCATGATAAGATATAATATTCATTGCGAAGTGTTATGCATTCCTCGTCTACGATTCAAATGAATGTAAATGCGACACATCCTTGAAAGGAAATAACGTTTGCAGATGTCTACGTATCGTAGCAATAGAGTTCTAATGCTTCATAAAACGCGATATCGCATCTCATTTCTATGTTTCATGGTAAGATATAATGTGATTTGCGAAGTGTTATGTATTCCTCGTCTACACTTCAAATGAATGTGAATGTGACACTTCCTCGCTAGGAAATAGCGTTTGCAGATGTCTGCGTATCGTAGCAGTAGTGTTCTAATGCTTCTTAAAATGCGATATCGCAACTCATTTCTACGTTTCATGATAAGATATAATATTCATTGCGAAGTGTTATGCATTCCTCGTCTACGATTCAAATGAATGTAAATGCGACACTTCCTTGCAAGGAAATAGCGTTTGCAGATGTCTACGTATCGTAGCATTAGAGTTCTTATGATTCTTAAAACGCGATATCGCATCTCATTTCTATGGTTCATGGTAAGGTATAATATGATTTGCGAACTGTTATGTATCCGTCGTCTACACTTCAAATGAATGTAAATGCGACACTTCCTTGCAAGGATATAGCGTTTGCAGATGTCTACGTATCGAAGCAATAGAGTTCAAATGCTTCTTAAAACGAGATATTGCATCTCATATCTATATTTCATGATAAGATATAATATTCATTGCGAAGTGTTATGCATTCCTCGTCTACGATTCAAATGAATGTAAATGCGACACTTCCTTGCAAGGAAATAGCGATTGCAGATGTCTACGTATCGTAGCAGTAGAGTTCTTATGATTCTTAAAACGCGATATCGCATCTCATTTCTATGTTTCATGGTAAGATATAATATGATTTGCGAAGTGTTATGTATTCTTCGTCTACATATCAAATGAATGTAAATGAGACACTTCCTTGCAAGGAAATAGCGATTGCAGATGTCTACGTATCGTAGCAATAGAGTTCTTATGATTCTTAAAAAGCGATATCGCATCTCATTTCTATGTTTCATGGTAAAGTATAATATGATTTGCGAAGTGTTATGTATCCGTCGTCTACACTTCAAATGAATGTAAATGCGACACTTTCTTGCAAGGAAATAGCGTTTGCAGATGTCTACGTATCGTAGCAATAGAGTTCTAATGCTTCTTAAAACGCGATATCGCATCTCATTTCTATGTTTCATGGTAAGATATAATATGATTTGCGAAGTGTTATGTATTCCTCGTCTACACTTCAAATGAATGTAAATGCGACACTTCCTTGCAAGGAAATAGCGTTTGCAAATGTCTACCTATCGTAGCAGTAGTGTTCTAATGCTTCTTAGAACGCGATATCGCATCTCATTTCTATGTTTCATGGTAAGATACAATATGATTTGCGAAGTGTAATGTATTCCTCGTCTACACTTCAAATGAATGTGAATGCGACACTTCCTCGCTAGGAAATAGCGTTTGCAGATGTCTACGTATCGGAGCAATAGAGTTCAAATGCTTCTCAAAACGCGATATCGCATCTCATTTCTATGTTTCATGGTAAGATATAATCCGATTTGCGAAGTGTTATGTATTCCTCGGCTACAATTCAAATGAATGTAAATGCGACACTTGTTTGCAAGGAAATAGCGATTGCAGATGTCTACGTATCGTAGCAATAGAGTTCTTATGATTCTTAAAACGCGATATCGCATCTCATTTCTATGTTTCATGGTAAGATACAATATGATTTGCGAAGTGTTATGTATTCCTCGTCTACACTTCAAATGAATGTGAAGGCGACACTTTCTCGCAAGGAACTAGCGTTTGCAAATGTCTACGTATCTTAGCAATATAGTTCTTATGATTCTTAAAACGCGATATCGCATCACATTTCTATGTTTCATGGTAAGATATAATATGATTTGCGGAGTGTTATGTATTCCTCGTCTACACTTCAAATGAATGTAAATGCGACACTTCCTTGCAAGGAAATAGCGTTTGCAGATGTCTACGGATCGTAGCAATAGAGTTCTAATGCTTCATAAAACGCGATATCGCATCTCATTTCTATGTTTCATGGTAAGATATAATACGATTTGCGAAGTGTTATGTATTCCTCGGCTACACTTCAAATGGATGTAAATGCGACACTTCCTTGCAAGGAAATAGCGTTTGCAAATGTCTACCTATCGTAGCAGTATTGATCTAATGCATCTTAGAACGCGATGTCGCATCTCATTTCAATGTTTCATGGTAAGATATAATATGATTTGCGGAGTGTTATGTATTCCTCGTCTACACTTCTAATGAATGTAAATGCGACACTTCTTTGCAAGGAAATAGCGTTTGCAGATGTCTACGTATCGTAGCAGTAGAGTTTTAATGCTTCTTAAAACGCGATATCGCATCTCATTTCTATGTTTCATGGTAAGGTACAATATGATTTGCGAAGTGTTATGTATTCCTCGTCTACACTTCAAATGAATGTAAATGCGACACTTGTTTGCAAGGAAATAGCGATTGCAGATGTCTACGTATCGTAGCAATAGAGTTCTTATGATTCTTAAAACGCGATATCGCATCTCATTTCTATGTTTCATGGTAAGATACAATATGATTTGCGAAGTGTTATGTATTCCTCGTCTACACTTCAAATGAATGTGAAGGCGACACTTTCTCGCAAGGAACTAGCGTTTGCAGATGTCTACGTATCTTAGCAATATAGTTCTTATGATTCTTAAAACGCGATATCGCATCACATTTCTATGTTTCATGGTAAGATATAATATGATTTGCGGAGTGTTATGTATTCCTCGTCTACACTTCAAATGAATGTAAATGCGACACTTCCTTGCAAGGAAATAGCGTTTGCAGATGTCTACGGATCGTAGCAATAGAGTTCTAATGCTTCATAAAACGCGATATCGCATCTCATTTCTATGTTTCATGGTAAGATATAATACGATTAGCGAAGTGTTATGTATTCCTCGGCTACACTTCAAATGGATGTAAATGCGACACTTCCTTGCAAGGAAATAGCGTTTGCAAATGTCTACCTATCGTAGCAGTATTGATCTAATGCATCTTAGAACGCGATGTCGCATCTCATTTCAATGTTTCATGGTAAGATATAATATGATTTGCGGAGTGTTATGTATTCCTCGTCTACACTTCTAATGAATGTAAATGCGACACTTCTTTGCAAGGAAATAGCGATTGCAGATGTCTACGTATCGTAGCAATAGAGTTCTTATGATTCTTAAAACGCGATATCGCATCTCATTTCTATGTTTCATGGTAAGATACAATATGATTTGCGAAGTGTTATGTATTCCTCGTCTACACTTCAAATGAATGTGAAGGCGACACTTTCTCGCAAGGAACTAGCGTTTGCAGATGTCTACGTATCTTAGCAATATAGTTCTTATGATTCTTAAAACGCGATATCGCATCACATTTCTATGTTTCATGGTAAGATATAATATGATTTGCGGAGTGTTATGTATTCCTCGTCTACACTTCAAATGAATGTAAATGCGACACTTCCTTGCAAGGAAATAGCGTTTGCAGATGTCTACGGATCGTAGCAATAGAGTTCTAATGCTTCATAAAACGCGATATCGCATCTCATTTCTATGTTTCATGGTAAGATATAATACGATTAGCGAAGTGTTATGTATTCCTCGGCTACACTTCAAATGGATGTAAATGCGACACTTCCTTGCAAGGAAATAGCGTTTGCAAATGTCTACCTATCGTAGCAGTATTGATCTAATGCATCTTAGAACGCGATGTCGCATCTC